>NW_027467782.1:53383112-53526080 GCF_004210375.1 Tachypleus tridentatus
ATTAGTTATCCAACAATTCACTATATTACATTAGTTATCCAACAATTCACTATATTACTTTAGTTATCCAACAATTCACTGTATTACTTTTAGTTATCCAATAATTCACTGTATTACTTTAGTTATCCAATAATTCACTGTATTACTTTAGTTATCCAACAATTCACTACATTACTTTAGTTATCCAACAATTCACTACATTACATTAGTTATCCAACAATTCACTGTATTACTTTAGTTATCCAACAATTCACTACATTACATTAGTTATCCAACAATTCACTACATTACATTAGTTATCCAACAATTCACTACATTACATTAGTTATCCAACAATTCACTATATTACATTAGTTATCCAACAATTCACTACATTACATTAGTTATCCAACAATTCACTGTATTACATTAGTTATCCAACAATTCACTGTATTACATTAGTTATCCAACAATTCACTGTATTACATTAGTTATCCAACAATTCACTGTATTACATTAGTTATCCAACAATTCACTGTATTACTTTAGTTATCCAACAATTCAACTGTATTACTTTAGTTATCCAACAATTCACTGTATTACTTTAGTTATCCAACAATTCACTGTATTACATTAGTTATCCAACAATTCACTACATTACATTAGTTATCCAACAATTCACTGTATTACTTTAGTTATCCAACAATTCACTGTATTACATTAGTCATCCAACAATTCACTGTATTACTTTAGTTATCCAACAATTCACTGTATTACTTTAGTTATCCAACAATTCACTGTATTACATTTAGTTATCCAACAATTCACTGTATTACTTTAGTTATCCAACAATTCACTACATTATATTAGTTATCCAATAATTCACTACATTACATTAGTTATCGAACAATTCACTGTATTACTTTAGTTATCCAACAAATCACTGTATTACATTAGTTATCCAACAATTCACTGTATTACTTTAGTTATCCAACAATTCACTGTATTACATTAGTTATCCAACAATTCACTGTATTACATTAGTTATCCAACAATTCACTGTATTACATTAGTTATCCAACAATTCACTGTATTACTTTAGTTATCCAACAATTCACTGTATTACTTTAGTTATCCAACAATTCACTGTATTACTTTAGTTATCCAATTAATTCACTGTATTACTTTAGTTATCCAACAATTCACTACATTACATTAGTTATCCAACAATTCACTGTATTACATTAGTTATCCAATAATTCACTGTATTACATTAGTTATCCAACAATTCACTGTATTACTTTAGTTATCCAACAATTCACTACATTACATTAGTTATCCAACAATTCACTACATTACATTAGTTATCCAACAATTCACTGTATTACATTAGTTATCCAACAATTCACTGTATTACTTTAGTTATCCAACAATTCACTGTATTACTTTAGTTATCCAATAATTCACTGTATTACTTTAGTTATCCAATAATTCACTGTATTACTTTAGTTATCCAACAATTCACTGTATTACATTAGTTATCCAACAATTCACTGTATTACTTTAGTTATCCAATAATTCACTGTATTACATTAGTTATCCAACAATTCACTACATTACATTAGTTATCCAACAATTCACTGTATTACATTAGTTATCCAACAATTCACTGTATTACATTAGTTATCCAACAATTCACTACATTACATTAGTTATCCAACAATTCACTGTATTACTTAGTTATCCAACAATTCACTGTATTACTTTAGTTATCCAACAATTCACTGTATTACATTAGTTATCCAACAATTCACTGTATTACATTAGTTATCCAACAATTCACTGTATTACTTTAGTTATCCAACAATTCACTGTATTACTTTAGTTATCCAACAATTCACTGTATTACATTAGTTATCCAACAATTCACTACATTAGTTATCCAACAATTCACTTTACATTAGTTATCCAACAATTCACTGTATTACTTTAGTTATCCAACAATTCACTACATTACATTAGTTATCCAACAATTCACTGTATTACTTTAGTTATCCAACAATTCACTGTATTACATTAGTTATCCAACAATTCACTATATTACATTAGTTATCCAACAATTCACTGTATTACTTTAGTTATCCAACAATTCACTGTATTACTTTAGTTATCCAACAATTCACTGTATTACTTTAGTTATCCAACAATTCACTGTATTACATTAGTTATCCAACAATTCACTGTATTACTTTAGTTATCCAACAATTCACTACATTACATTAGTTATCCAACAATTCACATTACAGTTATCCAACAATTCACTACATTACTTTAGTTATCCAACAATTCACTACATTACATTAGTTATCCAACAATTCACTACATTACTTTAGTTATCCAACAATTCACTACATTACATTAGTTATCCAACAATTCACTGTATTACATTAGTTATCCAACAATTCACTGTATTACTTTAGTTATCCAACAATTCACTGTATTACATTAGTTATCCAACAATTCACTACATTACATTAGTTATCCAACAATTCACTACATTACATTAGTTATCCAACAATTCACTGTATTACTTTAGTTATCCAACAATTCACTGTATTACTTTAGTTATCCAACAATTCACTACATTACATTAGTTATCCAACAATTCACTACATTACATTAGTTATCCAACAATTCACTGTATTACATTAGTTATCCAACAATTCACTGTATTACATTAGTTATCCAACAATTCACTATATTACATTAGTTATCCAACAATTCACTGTATTACTTTAGTTATCCAACAATTCACTGTATTACATTAGTTATCCAACAATTCACTGTATTACTTTAGTTATCCAACAATTCACTGTATTACTTTAGTTATCCAACAATTCACTGTATTACATTAGTTATCCAACAATTCACTGTATTATTTAGTTATCCAATAATTCACTATTACTTTAGTTATCCAACAATTCACTGTATTACTTTAGTTATCCAACAATTCACTGTATTACTTTAGTTATCCAACAATTCACCTGTACATTACATTAGTTATCCAACTATTCATATATCACATTAGTTATCCAATTATTCACTGTATTACTTTAGTTATCCAATAATTCACTGCATTACATTAGTTATCCAACAATTCACTACATTACATTAGTTATCCAACAATTCACTACATTACATTAGTTATCCAACAATTCACTGTATTACATTAGTTATCCAACAATTCACTATATTACATTAGTTATCCAACAATTCACTACATTACATTAGTTATCCAACAATTCACTACATTACATTAGTTATCCAACAATTCACTGTATTACTTTAGTTATCCAACAAGTCACTGTATTACTATTAGTTATCCAACAATTCACTGTATTACTTTAGTTATCCAACAATTCACTGTATTACTTTAGTTATCCAACAATTCACTGTATTACATTAGTTATTCAATAATTCACTGTATTACATTAGTTATCCAACAATTCACTGTATTACTTTAGTTATCCAACAATTCACTACATTACATTAGTTATCCAACAATTCACTGTATTACATTAGTTATCCAACAAGTCACTGTATTACTTTAGTTATCCAACAATTCACTGTATTACTTTAGTTATCCAACAATTCACTGTATTACATTAGTTATCCAACAATTCACTGCATTACATTAGTTATCCAACAAGTCACTGTATTACTTTAGTTATCCAACAATTCACTGTATTACCTTAGTCATCCAACAATTCACTGTATTACATTAGTTATCCAACAATTCACTACATTACATTAGTTATCCAACAATTCACTGTATTACATTAGTTATCCAACAATTCAACATTACTTTAGTTATCCAACAATTCACTGTATTACTTTAGTTATCCAACAATTCACTGTATTACTTTAGTTATCCAACAATTCACTGTATTACTTTAGTTATCCAACAATTCACTGTATTACTTTAGTTATCCAACAATTCACTGTATTACATTAGTTATCCAACAATTCACTGTATTACTTTAGTTATCCAACAATTCACTGTATTACTTTAGTTATCCAACAATTCACTGTATTACATTAGTTATCCAACAATTCACTGTATTACATTAGTTATCCAACAATTCACTGTATTACTTTAGTTATCCAACAATTCACTGTATTACTTTAGTTATCCAACAATTCACTGTATTACTTTAGTTGTCCAACAATTCACTACATTACATTAGTTATCCAACAATTCAACTGTATTACTTTAGTTATCCAACAATTCACTGTATTACTTTAGTTATACAACAATTCACTACATTACATTAGTTATCCAACAATTCACTACATTACATTAGTTATCCAACAATTCAACTGTATTACATTAGTTATCCAACAATTCACTACATTACATTAGTTATCCAACAATTCACTGTATTACTTTAGTTATTTCACTGTTTACATTAGTTATCCAACAATTCACTGTATTACTTTAGTTATCCAATTATTCACTGTATTACTTTAGTTATCCAATAATTATTACTGTATCCAACAATTTACTGTATTACTTATCCAATAATTCACTGTATTACTTTAGTTATCCAACAATTCACTACATTATTATCCAATTTCAGTTATCCAACAATTCACTGTATTACTTTAGTTATCCAATTATTCACTGTATTACAGTTATCCAACAATTCACTGTATTACTTTAGTTATCCAACAATTCACTGTATTACATTAGTTATCCAACAAGTCACTGTATTACTTTAGTTATCCAACAATTCACTGTATTACTTTAGTTATCCAACAATTCAACTGTATTACTTTAGTTATCCAACAATTCACTACATTACATTAGTTATCCAACAATTCACTACATTACATTAGTTATCCAACAATTCACTACATTACATTAGTTATCCAACAATTCACTGTATTACTTTAGTTATCCAACAATTCACTGTATTACTTTAGTTATCCAACAATTCACTGTATTACTTTAGTTATCCAACAATTCACTACATTACATTAGTTATCCAACAATTCACTACATTACATTAGTTATCCAACAATTCACTACATTACATTAGTTATCCAACAATTCACTACATTACATTAGTTATCCAACAATTCACTGTATTACTTTAGTTATCCAACAATTCACTGTATTACTTTAGTTATCCAACAATTCACTGTATTACTTTAGTTATCCAACAATTCACTGTATTACATTAGTTATCCAACAATTCACTGTATTACATTAGTTATCCAACAATTCACTACATTACATTAGTTATCCAACAATTCACTGTATTACTTTAGTTATCCAACAATTCACTGTATTACATTAGTTATCCAACAATTCACTGCACATTAGTTATTTCACTACATTACATTAGTTATCCAACAATTCACTGTATTACATTAGTTATCCAACAATTCACTACATTACATTAGTTATCCAACAATTCACTGTATTACATTAGTTATCCAACAATTCACTGTATTACATTAGTTATCCAACAATTCACTACATTACATTAGTTATCCAACAATTCACTGTATTACATTAGTTATCCAACAATTCACTGTATTACATTAGTTATCCAACAATTCACTGTATTACTTTAGTTATCCAACAATTCACTGTATTACTTTAGTTATCCAACAATTCACTGTATTACATTAGTTATCCAACAATTCACTGTATTACTTTAGTTATCCAACAATTCACTGTATTACTTTAGTTATCCAACAATTCACTGTATTACTTTAGTTATCCAACAATTCACTGTATTACATTAGTTATCCAACAATTCACTGTATTACATTAGTTATCCAACAATTCACTGTATTACTTTAGTTATCCAACAATTCACTGTATTACATTAGTTATCCAACAATTCACTACATTACATTAGTTATCCAACAATTCACTACATTACATTAGTTATCCAACAATTCACTGTATTACATTAGTTATCCAACAATTCACTACATTACATTAGTTATCCAACAATTCACTGTATTACATTAGTTATCCAACAATTCACTGTATTACATTAGTTATCCAACAATTCACTATATTACATTAGTTATCCAACAATTCACTACATTACATTAGTTATCCAACAATTCACTACATTACATTAGTTATCCAACAATTCACTGTATTACTTTAGTTATCCAACAATTCACTGTATTACATTAGTTATCCAACAATTCACTACATTACATTAGTTATCCAACAATTCAACTGTATTAGTTTAGTTATCCAACAATTCAACTGTATTACTTTAGTTATCCAACAAGTCACTGTATTACTTTAGTTATCCAACAATTCACTGTATTACATTAGTTATCCAACAATTCACTGTATTACATTAGTTATCCAACAATTCACTGTATTACATTAGTTATCCAACAATTCACTGTATTACATTAGTTATCCAACAAGTCACTGTATTACTTTAGTTATCCAACAATTCACTGTATTACCTTAGTCATCCAACAATTCACTGTGTTAGTTTAGTTATCCAACAATTCACTGTATTACATTAGTTATCCAACAAGTCACTGTATTACTTTAGTTATCCAACAATTCACTGTATTACTTTAGTTATCCAATAATTCACTGTATTACTTTAGTTATCCAACAATTCACTGTATTACTTTAGTTATCCAACAATTCACTACATTACATTAGTTATCCAACAATTCACTGTATTACTTTAGTTATCCAACAATTCACTACATTACATTAGTTATCCAACAATTCACTACATTACATTAGTTATCCAACAATTCACTGTATTACATTAGTTATCCAACAATTCACTACATTACATTAGTTATCCAACAATTCACTGTATTACTTTAGTTATCCAACAATTCACTGTATTACCTTAGTCATCCAACAATTCACTGTGTTAGTTTAGTTATCCAACAATTCACTGTATTACTTTAGTTATCCAACAATTCACTGTATTACTTTAGTTATCCAACAATTCACTGTATTACTTTAGTTATCCAATAATTCAACTGTATTACTTTAGTTATCCAACAATTCACTGTATTACTTTAGTTATCCAATAATTCACTGTATTACTTTAGTTATCCAACAATTCACTGTATTACTTTAGTTATCCAACGATTCACTGTATTACCTTAGTCATCCAACAATTCACTGTATTACTTTAGTTATCCAACAATTCACTGTATTACATTAGTTAGTATCCAACAATTCACTGTATTACTTTAGTTATCCAACAATTCACTGTATTACTTTAGTTATCCAACAATTCACTGTATTACTTTAGTTATCCAACAATTCACTGTATTACAGTTATCCAATAATTCAACTGTATTACTTTATTTATCGAACAATTCACTGTATTACATTAGTTATCCAACAATTCACTGCATTACATTAGTTATCCAACAAGTCACTGTATTACTTTAGTTATCCAACAATTCACTGTATTACATTAGTCATCGAACACTTCACTGTATTACTTTAGTTATCCAACAAATCACTGTATTACTTTAGTTGTCCAACAATTCACTACATGACATCAGGTATCCAATAATTCACTACATTACATTAGTTATCCAACAATTCACTGTATTACATTAGTTATCCAACAATTCACTGTATTACATTAGTTATCCAACAATTCACTGTATTACATTAGTTATCCAACAATTCACTGTATTACATTAGGTATCCAACAAGTCACTGTATTACTTTAGTTATCCAACAATTCACTGTATTACTTTAGTTATCCAATAATTCAACTGTATTACTTTAGTTATCCAACAATTCACTGTATTACATTAGTTATCCAACAATTCACTACATTACATTAGTTATCCAACAATTCACTACATTACATTAGTTATCCAACAATTCACTACATTACATTGGTTGTCCAACAATTCACTGTATTACATTAGTTATCCAACAAGTCACTGTATTACATTAGTTATCCAACAATTCACTGTATTACATTAGTTATCCAACAATTCAACTGTATTACATTAGTTATCCAACAATTCACTGTATTACATTAGTTATCCAACAATTCACTGTATTACTTAGTTATTACTGTTTAGTTATCCAACAATTCACTGTATTACATTAGTTATCCAACAATTCACTACATTACATTAGTTATCCAACAATTACTACATTACATTAGTTATCCAAGAATTCACTATATTACATTAGTTATCCAACAATTCACTATATTACATTAGTTATCCAACAATTCACTACATTACATTAGTTATCCAACAATTCACTGTATTACTTTAGTTATCCAACAATTCACTGTATTACCTTAGTCATCCAACAATTCACTGTGTTAGTTTAGTTATCCAACAATTCACTGTATTACTTTAGTTATCCAATAATTCACTGTATTACTTTAGTTATCCAATTTCACTGTATTATTTAGTTATCCAATAATTTAATTATCCAATAATTACTGTATTACATTAGTTATCCAACAATTCACTGTATTACTTTAGTTATCCAACAATTCACTGTATTACTTTAGTTATCCAACAATTCACTGTATTAGTTATTTAATTCACTATCCAAGTTATCCAATAATTCACTGTATTACTTTAGTTATCCAACAATTCACTATATTACATTAGTTATCCAACAATTCACTGTATTGCATTAGTTATCCAACAATTCACTGTATTACTTTAGTTATCCAACAATTCACTGTATTACATTAGTTATCCAACAATTCACTACATTACATTAGTTATCCAACAATTCACTGTATTACTTTAGTTATCCAACAATTCACTGTATTACTTTAGTTATCCAACAATTCACTGTATTACTTTAGTTATCCAACATTAGTTATCCAACAATTCACTGTATTACATTAGTTATCCAACAATTCACTACATTACATTAGTTATCCAACAATTCACTGTATTACTTTAGTTATCCAACAATTCACTGTATTACAGTTACCAACAATTCAGTTATCCAACAATTCACTGTATTACATTAGTTATCCAACAATTCACTGTATTACATTAGTTATCCAACAATTCACTACATTACATTAGTTATCCAACAATTCACTGTATTACTTTAGTTATCCAACAATTCACTGTATTACTTTAGTTATCCAATTATTCACTACATTACATTGGTTATCCAACAATTCACTGTATTACATTAGTTATCCAACAATTCACTACATTACATCAGTTATCCAACAATTCACTGTATTAGTTTAGTTATTCAATAATTCACTGTATTACTTTAGTTATCCAATAATTCAACTGTATTACTTTAGTTATCCAATTATTCACTGTATTACATTAGGTATCCAACAAGTCACTGTATTACTTTAGTTATCCAACAATTCACTGTATTACTTTAGTTATCCAACAATTCACTGTATTACTTTAGTTATCCAACAATTCACTGTATTACATTAGGTATCCAACAATTCACTGTATTACTTTAGTTATCCAACAATTCACTGTATTACTTTAGTTATCCAATATTATTACTTTAGTTATACAACAATTCACTACATTACATTAGTTATCCAACAATTCAACTGTATTATTTTAGTTATCCAACAATTCACTACATTACATTAGTTATCCAACAATTCACTACATTACATTAGTTATCCAACAATTCACTACATTATTAGTTATCCAACAATTCACTATATTACATTAGTTATCCAACAATTCACTACATTACATTAGTTATTCAACAATTCACTACATTACATTAGTTATCCAACAATTCAACTGTATTACTTTAGTTATCCAACAATTCACTGTATTACATTAGTTATCCAACAATTCACTACATTACATTAGTTATCCAACAATTCAACTGTATTACTTTAGTTATCCAACAATTCAACTGTATTACTTTAGTTATCCAACAATTCACTGTATTACTTTAGTTATCCAACAATTCACTGTATTACATTAGTTATCCAACAATTCACTACATTACATTAGTTATCCAACAATTCACTGTATTACTTTAGTTATCCAACAATTCACTGTATTACTTTAGTTATCCAATAATTCACTGTGTTAGTTTAGTTATCCAACAATTCACTGTATTACATTAGTTATCCAATAATTCACTGTATTACATTAGTTATCCAACAATTCACTACATTACATTAGTTATCCAACAATTCACTGTATTAGTTTAGTTATCCAACAATTCACTGTATTACTTTAGTTATCCAATAATTCAACTGTATTACTTTAGTTATCCAATTATTCACTGCATTACATTAGTTATCCAACAATTCACTACATTACATTAGTTATCCAACAATTCACTGTATTACTTTAGTTATCCAACAATTCACTGTATTACATTAGTTATCCAACAATTCACTACATTACATTAGTTATCCAACAATTCACTGTATTACATTAGTTATCCAACAATTCACTACATTACATCAGTTATCCAACAATTCACTGTATTAGTTTAGTTATCCAATAATTCACTGTATTACTTTAGTTATCCAACAATTCAACTGTATTACTTTAGTTATCCAATTAATTCACTGTATTACTTTAGTTATCCAACAATTCACTGTATTACTTTAGTTATCCAACAATTCACTGTATTACATTAGTTATCCAACAATTCACTGTATTACTTTAGTTATCCAACAATTCACTGTATTACTTTAGTTATCCAACAATTCACTGTATTACTTTAGTTATCCAACAATTCACTGTATTACTTTAGTTATCCAATAATTCACTGTATTACTTTAGTTATCCAACAATTCACTGTATTACATTAGTTATCCAACAATTCACTATATTACATTAGTTATCCAATATTCACTGTATTACTTTAGTTATCCAACAATTCACTGTATTACTTTAGTTATCCAACAATTCACTGTATTACTTTAGTTATCCAACAATTCACTGTATTACTTTAGTTATCCAACAATTCACTGTATTACTTTAGTTATCCAACAATTCACTGTATTACTTTAGTTATCCAACAATTCACTGTATTACTTTAGTTATCCAACAATTCACTGTATTACTTTAGTTATCCAACAATTCACTGTATTACTTTAGTTATCCAACAATTCACTGTATTACTTTAGTTATCCAATAATTCACTGTATTACTTTAGTTATACAACAATTCACTACATTAGATTAGTTATCCAACAATTCACTACATTACATTAGTTATCCAATAATTCAACTGTATTACATTAGTTATCCAACAATTCACTACATTACATTAGTTATCCAACAATTCACTACATTACATTAGTTATCCAACAATTCACTATATTACATTAGTTATCCAACAATTCACTGTATTACTTTAGTTATCCAACAATTCACTGTATTACTTTAGTTATCCAACAATTCACTGTATTACTTTAGTTATCCAATAATTCAACTGTATTACTTTAGTTATCCAACAATTCACTACATTACATTAGTTATCCAACAATTCAATTGTATTACTTTAGTTATCCAACAATTCACTGTATTACATTAGTTATCCAACAATTCACTGTATTACATTAGTTATCCAACAATTCACTACATTACATTAGTTGTCCAACAATTCACTGTATTACATTAGTTATCCAACAAGTCACTGTATTACTTTAGTTATCCAACAATTCACTGTATTACTTTAGTTATCCAACAATTCACTGTATTACTTTAGTTATCCAACAATTCACTACATTACATTAGTTATCCAACAATTCACTGTATTACTTTAGTTATCCAACAATTCACTGTATTACTTTAGTTATCCAACAATTCACTACATTACATTAGTTATCCAACAATTCACTACATTACATTAGTTATCCAACAATTCACTATATTACATTAGTTATCCAACAATTCACTATATTACATTAGTTATCCAACAATTCACTACATTACATTAGTTATCCAACAATTCACTGTATTACTTTAGTTATCCAACAATTCAACTGTATTACTTTAGTTATCCAACAATTCACTGTATTACTTTAGTTATCCAACAATTCACTGTATTACTTTAGTTATCCAACAATTCACTGTATTATCTTAGTTATCCAATAATTCACTGTATTACTTTAGTTATCCAACAATTCACTTACATTACTTTAGTTATCCAACAATTCACTGTATTACTTTAGTTATCCAACAATTCACTGTATTACTTTAGTTATCCAACAATTCACTGTATTACATTAGTTATCCAACAATTCACTGTATTACTTTTAGTTATTATCCAACAATTCACTGTATTACTTTAGTTGTCCAACAATTCACTACATTACATTAGTTGTCCAACAATTCACTGTATTACATTAGTTATCCAACAAGTCACTGTATTACTTTAGTTATCCAACAATTCACTGTATTACTTTAGTTATCCAATAATTCACTGTATTACATTAGTTATCCAACAATTCACTGTATTACTTTAGTTATCCAACAATTCACTGTATTACTTTAGTTATCCAATAATTCACTGTATTACTTTAGTTATCCAACAATTCACTACATTACATTAGTTATCCAACAATTCACTGTATTACTTTAGTTATCCAACAATTCACTACATTACATTAGTTATCCAACAATTCACTACATTACATTAGTTATCCAACAATTCACTACATTACATTAGTTATCCAACAATTCACTACATTACATTAGTTATCCAACAATTCACTACATTACATTAGTTATCCAACAATTCACTACATTACATTAGTTATCCAACAATTCACTGTATTACTTTAGTTATCCAACAATTCACTATATTACATTAGTTATCCAACAATTCACTACATTACATTAGTTATCCAACAATTCAACTGTATTACTTTAGTTATCCAACAATTCAACTGTATTACTTTAGTTATCCAACAATTCACTGTATTACATTAGTTATCCAACAATTCACTGTATTACATTAGTTATCCAACAATTCACTACATTACATTAGTTATCCAACAATTCACTGTATTACTTTAGTTATCCAACAATTCACTGTATTACTTTAGTTATCCAACAATTCACTGTATTACTTTAGTTATCCAACAATTCACTGTATTACTTTAGTTATCCAATAATTCACTGTATTACTTTAGTTATCCAACAATTCACTACATTACATTAGTTATCCAACAATTCACTACATTACATTAGTTATCCAACAATTCACTGTATTACTTTAGTTATCCAATAATTCAACTGTATTACTTTAGTTATCCAATTATTCACTGCATTACATTAGTTATCCAAGAATTCACTACATTACATTAGTTATCCAACAATTCACTGTAGTACTTTAGTTGTCCAACAATTGACTACATTACATTAGTTATCCAATAATTCACTACATTACATTAGTTGTCCAACAATTCACTGTATTACATTAGTTATCCAACAATTCACTACATTACATCAGTTATCCAACAATTCACTGTATTAGTTTAGTTATCCAACAATTCACTGTATTACTTTAGTTATCCAACAATTCAACTGTATTACTTTAGTTATCCAATTAATTCACTGTATTACTTTAGTTATCCAACAATTCACTGTATTACTTTAGTTATCCAAGAATTCACTGTATTACTTTAGTTATCCGATAATTCACTGTATTACTTTAGTTATCCAAGAATTCACTGTATTACTTTAGTTATCCAACAATTCACTGTATTACTTTAGTTATCCAATAATTCACTGTATTACTTTAGTTATCCAATAATTCACTGTATTACTTTAAATTTTCCAATTATCAATTTACTGTATTAGTTTAGTTATCCAACAATTCACTATATTACTTTAGTTATCCAATAATTCACTGTATTACTTTAGTTATCCAACAATTCACTGTATTACTTTAGTTATCCAACAATTCACTGTATTACTTTAGTTATCCAAGAATTCACTGTATTACTTTAGTTATCCGATAATTCACTGTATTACTTTAGTTATCCAACAATTCACTGTGCTACTTTAGTCATCCAACAATTCACTGTATTACTTTAGTTATCCAACAATTCACTGTGTTACTTTAGTTATCCAACAATTCACTGTGTTACTTTAGTTATCCAACAATTCACTGTATTACATTAGTTATCCAATAATTCACTGTATTACTTTAGTTATCCAACAATTCACTACATTACATTAGTTATCCAACAATTCACTACATTACATTAGTTATCCAACAATTCACTACATTACATTAGTTATCCAACAATTCAACTGTATTACATTAGTTATCCAACAATTCACTACATTACATCAGTTATCCAACAATTGACTACATTACATTAGTTATCGAACAATTCACTATATTACATTAGTTATCCAACAAGTCACTGTTCTACTTTAGTTATCCGATAATTCACTGTATTACTTTAGTTATCCGATAATTCACTGTATTACTTTAGTTATCCAATAATTCAACTGTATTACTTTAGTTATTCAACAATTCACTACATTACATTAGTTATCCAATAATTCAACTGTAGTACTTTAGTTATTCAACAATTCATCTCATTACATTAGTTATCCAACAATTCACTACATTACATTAGTTATCCAACAATTCACTACATTACATTGGTTGTCCAACAATTCACTGTATTACATTAGTTATCCAACAAGTCACTGTATTACTTTAGTGATCCAACAATTCACTGTATTACTTTAGCTATCCAAGAATTCAACTGTATTACTTTAGTTATCCAACAATTCACTACATTACATTAGTTATCCAACAATTCACTGTATTACTTTAGTTATCCAATAATTCAACTGTATTACTTTAGTTATCCAACAATTCACTACATTACATTAGTTATCCAACAATTCACTACATTACATTAGTTATCCAACAATTCACTATATTACATTAGTTATCCAACAATTCACTATATTACATTAGTTATCCAACAATTCACTACATTACATTAGTTATCCAACAATTCAACTGTATTACTTTAGTTATACAACAATTCAACTATATTACTTCAGTTATCCAATTATTCAACTGTATTACTTTAGTTTTCCAATAATTCACTGTATTACTTTAGTTATCCAATAATTCACTGTATTATCTTAGTTATTCAATAATTCAATGTATTAATTATTTATCCAGTAATTCACTTTTAATTATCCAATAATCCACTGTATTACTTTAGTTATCCAACAATTCACTGTATTACTTTAGTTATCCAATTATTCACTGTATTACTTTAGTTATCCAATAATTCACTGTATTACTTTTAAATTTTCCAATTATCAGTTATAATTTCACTGTATTAGTTTAGTTATCCAACAATTCACTATATTACATTAGTTATCCAATTATTCACTGTATTGCATTAGTTATCCAACAATTCACTGTATTACTTTAGTTATCCAACAATTCACTACATTACATTAGTTATCCAACAATTCACTACATTACATTAGTTATCCTACAATTCACTATATTACTTTAGTTATCCAACAATTCACTGTATTACTTTAGTTATCCAACAATTCACTGTATTACTTTAGTTATCCAACAATTCACTGTATTACTTTAGTTATTCAATAATTCACTGTATTACTTTTAGTTATCCAATAATTCACTGTATTACATTAGTTATCCAACAATTCACTATATTACATTAGTTATCCAACAATTCACTGTATTACATTAGTTATCCAACAATTCTCTACATTACATTAGTTAACCAACAATTCACTGTATTACTTTAGTTATCCAACAATTCACTGTATTACTTTAGTTATCCAATAATTCACTGTATTACTTTAGTTATCCAACAATTCACTATATTACATTAGTTATCCAATTATTCACTGCATTACATTAGTTATCCAAGAATTCACTACATTACATTAGTTATCCAACAATTCACTGTATTACTTTAGTTGTCCAACAATTGACTACATTACATTAGTTATCCAATAACTCACTACATTACATTAGTTGTCCAACAATTCACTGTATTACATTAGTTATCCAACAATTCACTACATTACATCAGTTATCCAACAATTCACTGTATTACTTTAGTTATCCAGTAATTCAACTGGATTACTTTAGTTATCCAATTATTCACTACATTACATTGGTTGTCCAACAATTCACTGTATTACATTAGTTATCCAACATTTCACTACATTACATCAGTTATCCAACAATTCACTGTATTAGTTTAGTTATTCAGTAATTCACTGTATTACTTTAGTTATCCAATAATTCAACTGTATTACTTTAGTTATCCAATTATTCACTGTATTACTTTAGTTATCCAAGAATTCACTGTATTACTTTAGTTATCCAAGAATTCACTGTATTACTTTAGTTATCCGATAATTCACTATATTAGTTTAGTTATTCAATAATTCACTGTATTACATTAGTTATCCAACAATTCACTGTGCTACTTTAGTCATCCAACAATTCACTGTGTTAGTTTAGTTATTGAATAATTCATTGTATTACTTTAGTTATACAACAATTCACTACATTACATTAGTTATCCAACAATTCAACTGTATTATTTTAGTTATCCAACAATTCACTACATTACATTAGTTATCGAATAATTCACGACATTACATTAGTTATCCAACAATTTACTACATTATATTAGTTATCCAACAATTTACTATATTACATTAGTTATCCAATAATTCACTACATTACATTAGTTATATAACAATTCACTACATTACATTAGTTATCCAACAATTCACTGTATTACTTTAGTTATCCAACAATTCACTATATTACATTAGTTATCCAACAATTCACTACATTACATTAGTTATCCAACAATTCAACTGTATTACTTTATTTATCCAACAATTCAACTGTATTACTTTATTTATCCATCAATTCACTGTATTACTCTATTTATCCAACAATTCACTGTATTACATTAGTTATCCAACAATTCACTACATTACATTAGTTATCCAACAATTCACTGTATTACTTTAGTTATCCAACAATTCACTGTATTACTTTAGTTATCCAATAATTCAACTGTATTACTTTAGTTATCCAACAATTCACTGTATTACTTTAGTTATCCAATAATTCACTGTATTACTTTAGTTATCCAACAATTCACTACATTACATTAGTTATCCAACAATTCACTGTATTACTTTAGTTATCCAACAATTCACTGTATTACTTTAGTTATCCAATAATTCAACTGTATTACTTTAGTTATCCAATTATTCACTGCATTACATTAGTTATCCAAGAATTCATTACATTACATTAGTTATCCAACAATTCACTGTATTACTTTAGTTGTCCAACAATTGACTACATTACATTAGTTATCCAACAATTCACTACATTACATTAGTTATCCAACAATTCACTGTATTACATTAGTTATCCAACAATTCACTACATTACATCAGTTATCCAACAATTCACTGTATTAGTTTAGTTATTCAGTAATTCACTGTATTACTTTAGTTATCCAATAATTCAACTGTATTACTTTAGTTATCCAATTATTCACTGTATTACTTTAGTTATCCAACAATTCACTGTATTACTTTAGTTATCCAAGAATTCACTGTATTACTTTAGTTATCCGATAATTCACTGTATTACTTTAGTTATCCAAGAATTCACTGTATTACTTTAGTTATCCGATAATTCACTGTATTACTTTAGTTATCCAATAATTCACTGTATCACTTTAATTATCCAATAATTCACTGTATCACTTTAAATTTTCCAATTATCAATAATTTACTGTATGAGTTTAGTCATCCAACAATTCACTATATTACTTTAGTTATCCAATAATTCAACTGTATTACTTTAGTTATCCAATTATTCACTGTATTACTTTAGTTATCCAACAATTCACTGTATTACTTTAGTTATCCAAGAATTCACTGTATTACTTTAGTTATCCGATAATTCACTGTATTACTTTAGTTATCCAACAATTCACTGTGCTACTTTAGTCATCCAACAATTCACTGTATTACTTTAGTTATCCAACAATTCACTGTATTACTTTAGTTATCCAACAATTCACTGTATTACTTTAGTTATCCAACAATTCACTGTATTAGTTTAGTTATTCAATAATTCACTGTATTACTTTAGTTATCCAACAATTCACTACATTACATTAGTTATCCAACAATTCACTACATTACATTAGTTATCCAACAATTCACTGTATTACTTTAGTTATCCAACAATTCACTGTGTTACTTTAGTTATCCAACAATTCACTGTGTTACTTTAGTTATCCAACAATTCACTACATTACATTAGTTATCCAATAATTCAACTGTATTACTTTAGTTATCCAACAATTCACTACATTACATTAGTTATCCAACAATTCACTACATTACATTAGTTATCCAACAATTCACTACATTACATTAGTTATCCAACAATTCACTGTATTACTTTAGTTATCCAACAATTCACTGTATTACTTTAGTTATCCAATAATTCACTGTATTACTTTAGTTATCCAACAATTCACTGTATTACATTAGTTATCCAACAATTCACTGTATTACTTTAGTTATCCAACAATTCACTGTATTACTTTAGTTATCCAATAAATCACTGTATTACTTTAGTTATCCAATAATTCAACTGTATTACTTTAGTTATCCAACAATTCACTGTATTACTTTAGTTATCCAACAATTCACTGTATTACTTTAGTTATCCAACAATTCACTGTATTACTTTAGTTATCCAATAATTCACTGTATTACTTTAGTTATCCAACAATTCACTACATTACATTAGTTATCCAACAATTCACTACATTACATTAGTTATCCAACAATTCACTACATTACATTAGTTATCCAACAATTCACTGTATTACTTTAGTTATCCAACAATTCACTGTATTACTTTAGTTATCCAACAATTCACTGTATTACTTTAGTTATCCAACAATTCACTACATTACATTAGTTATCCAACAATTCACTACATTACATTAGTTATCCAACAATTCACTACATTACATTAGTTATCCAACAATTCACTGTATTACTTTAGTTATCCAACAATTCACTGTATTACTTTAGTTATCCAACAATTCACTACATTACATTAGTTATCCAACAATTCACTGTATTACTTTAGTTATCCAACAATTCACTGTATTACTTTAGTTATCCAATAATTCACTGTATTACTTTAGTTATCCAACAATTCACTGTATTACTTTAGTTATCCAATAATTCACTGTATTACTTTAGTTATCCAACAATTCACTACATTACATTAGTTATCCAACAATTCACTACATTACATTAGTTATCCAACAATTCACTACATTACATTAGTTATCCAACAATTCACTGTATTACTTTAGTTATCCAACAATTCACTGTATTACTTTAGTTATCCAACAATTCACTGTATTACTTTAGTTATCCAACAATTCAACTGTATTACTTTAGTCATCCAACAATTCACTGTGCTAGTTTAGTTATTCAATATTTCATTGTATTACTTTAGTTATCCAATAATTCACTGTATTACTTTAGTTATTCAATAATTCACTGTATTACTTTAGTTATCCAATAATTCAACTGTATTACTTTAGTTATCCAACAATTCACTGTATTACATTAGTTATCCAACAATTCACTACATTACATTAGTTATCCAATTATTCACTGCATTACATTAGTTATCCAACAATTCACTACATTACATTAGTTATCCAACAATTCACTGTATTACTTTAGTTGTCCAACAATTGACTACATTACATTAGTTATCCAACAATTCACTACATTACATTAGTTGTCCAACAATTCACTGTATTACATTAGTTATCCAACAATTCACTGTATTACTTTAGTTATCCAACAATTCACTGTATTACTTTAGTTATCCAATAATTCAACTGTATTACTTTAGTTATCCAACAATTCACTACATTACATTAGTTATCCAACAATTCACTGTATTACTTTAGTTATCCAACAATTCACTATATTACATTAGTTATCCAACAATTCACTACATTACATTAGTTATCCAACAATTCACTGTATTACTTTAGTTATCCAACAATTCACTGTGTTACTTTAGTTATCCAACAATTCACTGTATTACTTTAGTTATCCAATAATTCATTGTATTACTTTAGTTATCCAACAATTCACTACATTACATTAGTTATCCAACAATTCACTACATTACATTAGTTATCCAACAATTCACTGTATTACTTTAGTTATCCAACAATTCACTGTATTACTTTAGTTATCCAATTATTCACTGCATTACATTAGTTATCCAAGAATTCATTACATTACATTAGTTATCCAACAATTCACTGTATTACTTTAGTTGTCCAACAATTGACTACATTACATTAGTTATCCAATAATTCACTACATTACATTAGTTGTCCAACAATTCACTGTATTACATTAGTTATCCAACAATTCACTACATTACATCAGTTATCCAACAATTCACTGTATTACTTTAGTTATCCAGTAATTCAACTGGATTACTTTAGTTATCCAATTATTCACTACATTACATTGGTTGTCCAACAATTCACTGTATTACATTAGTTATCCAACATTTCACTACATTACATCAGTTATCCAACAATTCACTGTATTAGTTTAGTTATTCAATAATTCACTGTATTACTTTAGTTATCCAATAATTCAACTGTATTACTTTAGTTATCCAATTATTCACTGTATTACTTTAGTTATCCAAGAATTCACTGTATTACTTTAGTTATCCAAGAATTCACTGTATTACTTTAGTTATCCGATAATTCACTATATTAGTTTAGTTATTCAATAATTCACTGTATTACATTAGTTATCCAACAATTCACTGTGCTACTTTAGTCATCCAACAATTCACTGTGTTAGTTTAGTTATTGAATAATTCATTGTATTACTTTAGTTATACAACAATTCACTACATTACATTAGTTATCCAACAATTCAACTGTATTATTTTAGTTATCCAACAATTCACTACATTACATTAGTTATCGAATAATTCACGACATTACATTAGTTATCCAACAATTCACTACATTACATTAGTTATCCAACAATTCACTATATTACATTAGTTATCCAACAATTCACTACATTACATTAGTTATCCAACAATTCACTACATTACATTAGTTATCCAACAATCCAACTGTATTACTTTAGTTATCCAACAATTCACTATATTACATTAGTTATCCAACAATTCACTACATTACATTGGTTGTCCAACAATTCAACTGTATTACTTTAGTTATCCAACAATTCACTGTATTACTTTAGTTATCCAACAATTCACTGTATTACTTTAGTTATCCAACAATTCACTGTATTACATTAGTTATCCAACAATTCACTACATTACATTAGTTATCCAACAAGTCACTGTATTACTTTAGTTATCCAACGATTCACTGTATTACTTTAGTTATCCAATAATTCAACTGTATTACTTTAGTTATCCAACAATTCACTGTGTGAGTTTAGTTATTGAATAATTCATTGTATTACTTTAGTTATCCAACAATTCACTACATTACATTAGTTATCCAACAATTCACTGTATTAGTTTAGTTATTCAGTAATTCACTGTATTACTTAAGTTATCCAATAATTCAACTATATTACTTTAGTTATCCAATTATTCACAGCATTACATTAGTTATCCAACAATTCACTGTAGTACTTTAGTTGTCCAACAATTGACTACATTACATTAGTTATCCAATAATTCACTACATTACATTAGTTGTCCAACAATTCACTGTATTACATTAGTTATCCAACAATTCACTACATTACATCAGTTATCCAACAATTCACTGTATTAGTTTAGTTATTCAGTAATTCACTGTATTACTTTAGTTATCCAATAATTCAACTGTATTACTTTAGTTATCCAATTATTCACTGTATTACTTTAGTTATCCAACAATTCACTGTATTACTTTAGTTATCCAAGAATTCACTGTATTACTTTAGTTATCCGATAATTCACTGTATTACTTTAGTTATCCAAGAATTCACTGTATTACTTTAGTTATCCAATAATTCACTGTATTACTTTAGTTATCCAATAATTCACTGTATTACTTTAGTTATCCAATAATTCACTGTATCACTTTAAATTTTCCAATTATCAATAATTTACTGTATGAGTTTAGTCATCCAACAATTCACTATATTAGTTTAGTTATTCAATAATTCAACTGTATTACTTTAGTTATCCAATTATTCACTGTATTACTTTAGTTATCCAACAATTCACTGTATTACTTTAGTTATCCAAGAATTCACTGTATTACTTTAGTTATCCGATAATTCACTGTATTACTTTAGTTATCCAACAATTCACTGTGCTACTTTAGTCATCCAACAATTCACTGTATTACTTTAGTTATCCAACAATTCACTGTATTACTTTAGTTATCCAACAATTCACTGTGTTACTTTAGTCATCCAACAATTCACTGTATTACTTTAGTTATTCAATAATTCATTGTATTACTTTAGTTATCCAACAATTCACTACATTACATTAGTTATCCAACAATTGACTACATTACATTAGTTATCGAACAATTCACTATATTACATTAGTTATCCAACAAGTCACTGTTCTACTTTAGTTATCCGATAATTCACTGTATTACTTTAGTTATCCGATAATTCACTGTATTACTTTAGTTATCCAATAATTCAACTGTATTACATTAGTTATCCAACAATTCAACTGTAGTACTTTTGTTAACCAATAATTCAACTGTATTACTTTAGTTATCCAAAAAATCACTGTATTACTTTAGTTATCCAATAATTGAACTGTATTACTTTAGTCATCCAACAATTCACTGTATTACATTAGTTATCGAACAATTCACTGTATTACTTTAGTTATCCAACAATTCACTGTATTACTTTAGTTATCCAACAATTCACTGTATTACTTTAGTTATCCAACAATTCACTGTGTTAGTTTAGTTATTCAATAATTCATTGTATTACTTTAGTTATCCAACAATTCACTACATTACATTAGTTATCCAACAATTCACTACATTACATTAGTTATCGAACAATTCACTACATTACATTAGTTATCCAACAATTCACTGTATTACTTTAGTTATCCAACAATTCACTGTATTACTTTAGTTATCCAACAATTCACTGTATTACTTTAGTTATCCAACAATTCACTGTATTACTTTAGTTATCCAACAATTCACTACATTACATTAGTTATCCAACAATTCACTACATTACATTAGTTATCCAACAATTCACTGTATTACTTTAGTTATCCAACAATTCACTGTATTACTTTAGTTATCCAACAATTCACTACATTACATTAGTTATCCAACAATTCACTGTATTACTTTAGTTATCCAACAATTCACTGTATTACTTTAGTTATCCAATAATTCACTGTATTACTTTAGTCATCCAACAATTCACTGTATTACTTTAGTTATTCAATAATTCATTGTATTACTTTAGTTATCCAACAATTCACTACATTACATTAGTTATCCAACAATTCACTACATTACATTAGTTATCGAACAATTCACTACATTACATTAGTTATCCAACAATTCACTGTATTACTTTAGTTATCCAACAATTCACTGTATTACTTTAGTTATCCAACAATTCACTGTATTACTTTAGTTATCCAACAATTCACTGTGCTAGTTTAGTTATTCAATATTTCATTGTATTACTTTAGTTATCCAATAATTCACTGTTTTAGTTTAGTTATTCAGTAATTCAATGTATTACTTTAGTTATCCAATAATTCAACTGTATTACTTTAGTTATCCAATTATTCACTGCATTACATTAGTTATCCAACAATTCACTACATTACATTAGTTATCAAATTATTCACTGCATTACATTAGTTATCCAAGAATTCACTACATTACATTAGTTATCCAACAATTCACTGTATTACTTTAGTTGTCGAACAATTGACTACATTACATTAGTTATCCAATAATTCACTACATTACATTAGTTGTCCAAGAATTCACTGTATTACATTAGTTATCCAACAAGTCACCGTATTACTTTAGTTATCCAAGAATTCACTGTATTACTTTAGTTATCCAATAATTCACTGTATTACTTTAGTTATCCAACAATTCACTACATTACATTAGTTATCCAACAATTCAACTGTATTACTTTAGTTATCCAACAATTCACTGTATTACATTAGTTATCCAACAATTCACTACATTACATTAGTGATTCAACAATTCACTGTGTTACTTTAGTCATCCAACAATTCACTGTGTTACTTTAGTCATCCAACAATTCACTGTATTACTTTAGTTATCCAATAATTCACTGTATTACTTTAGTTATCCAACAATTCACTACATTACATTAGTTATCCAACAATTCACTATATTACATTAGTTATCCAATTATTCACTGCATTACATTAGTTATCCAAGAATTCATTACATTACATTAGTTATCCAACAATTCACTGTATTACTTTAGTTGTCCAACAATTGACTACATTACATTAGTTATCCAATAATTCACTACATTACATTAGTTGTCCAACAATTCACTGTATTACATTAGTTATCCAACAATTCACTGTATTACATTAGTTATCCAACAATTCACTACATTACATTAGTTATCCAACAATTCACTGTATTACATTAGTTATCCAACAATTCACTACATTACATTAGTTATCCAACAATTCACTGTATTACTTTAGTTATCCAACAATTCACTGTATTACTTTAGTTATCCAACAATTCACTGTATTAGTTTAGTTATCCAATAATTCACTGTATTACTTTAGTTATCCAACAATTCACTACATTACATTAGTTATCCAACAATTCACTGTATTACATTAGTTATCCAATTATTCACTGTATTACATTAGTTATCCAACAATTCACTACATTACATTAGTTATCCAACAATTCACTGTATTACTTTAGTTGTCGAACAATTGACTTCATTACATTAGTTATCCAATAATTCACTACATTACATTAGTTGTCCAACAATTCACTGTATTACATTAGTTATCCAACAAGTCACTGTATTACTTTAGTTATCCAACAATTCACTGTATTACTTTAGTTATCCGATAATTCACTGTATTACTTTAGTTATCCAATTATTCAACTGTATTACTTTAGTTATCCAACAATTCACTACATTACATTAGTTATCCAACAATTCACTGTATTACTTTAGTTATCCAACAATTCACTACATTACATTAGTTATCCAACAATTCACTACATTACATTAGTTATCCAACAATTCACTATATTACATTAGTTATCCAACAATTCACTACATTACATTAGTTATCCAATAATTCAACTGTATTACTTTAGTTATGCAACAATTCACTGTGTTAGTTTAGTTATCCAATAATTCATTGTATTACTTTAGTTATCCAACAATTCACTGTATTACATTAGTTATCCAACAATTCACTGTATTACTTTAGTTATCCAATAATTCACTGTATTACATTAGTTATCCAACAATTCAACTGTATTACTTTAGTTATCCAACAATTCACTATATTACATTAGTTATCCAACAATTCACTATATTACATTAGTTATCCAACAATTCACTGTATTACTTTAGTTATCCAACAATTCACTACATTACATTAGTTATCCAACAATTCACTGTATTACTTTAGTTATCCAATAATTCACTGTATTACTTTAGTTATCCAACAATTCACTGTATTACTTTAGTTATCCAATAATTCACTGTATTACTTTAGTTATCCAACAATTCACTGTATTACTTTAGTTATCCAACAATTCACTGTATTACTTTAGTTATCCAATAATTCACTGTATTACTTTAGTTATCCAATAATTCAACTGTATTACTTTAGTTATCCAATTATTCACTGCATTACATTAGTTATCCAACAATTCACTACATTACATTAGTTATCCAATTATTCACTGCATTACATTAGTTATCCAACAATTCACTACATTACATTAGTTATCCAACAATTCACTGTATTACTTTAGTTATCCAACAATTGACTACATTACATTAGTTATCCAATAATTCACTACATTACATTAGTTGTCCAAGAATTCACTGTATTACATTAGTTATCCAACAAGTCACCGTATTACTTTAGTTATCCAAGAATTCACTGTATTACTTTAGTTATCCAATAATTCAACTGTATTACTTTAGTTATCCAACAATTCACTACATTACATTAGTTATCCAACAATTCAACTGTATTACTTTAGTTATCCAACAATTCACTGTATTACATTAGTTATCCAACAATTCACTACATTACATTAGTTATCCAACAATTCACTGTATTACTTTAGTTATCCAACAATTCACTGTATTACTTTAGTTATCCAACAATTCACTGTATTACTTTAGTTATCCAATAATTCACTGTATTACTTTAGTTATCCATCAATTCACTACATTACATTAGTTATCGAACAATTCACTATATTACATTAGTTATCCAATTATTCACTGCATTACATTAGTTATACAAGAATGCATTACATTACATTAGTTATCCAACAATTCACTGTATTACTTTAGTTGTCCAACAATTGACTACATTACATTAGTTATCCAATAACTCACTACATTACATTAGTTGTCCAACAATTCACTGTATTACATTAGTTATCCAACAATTCACTGTATTACATTAGTTATCCAACAATTCACTACATTACATTAGTTATCCAACAATTCACTTCATTACATTGGTTATGCAACAGTTCACTACATTACATTGGTTATGCAACAATTCACTGTATTAGTTTAGTTATTCAATAATTCACTGTGTTACTTTAGTCATCCAACAATTCACTGTGTTAGTTTAGTTATTCAATAATTCATTGTATTTCTTTAGTTATCCATCAATTCACTACATTACATTAGTTATCGAACAATTCACTATATTACATTAGTTATCAAATTTTTCCCTGCATTACATTAGTTATCCAAGAATTCACTACATTACATTAGTTATCCAACAATTCACTGTATTACTTTAGTTGTCGAACAATTGACTTCATTACATTAGTTATCCAATAATTCACTACATTACATTACTTGTCCAAGAATTCACTGTATTACATTAGTTATCCAACAAGTCACTGTATTACTTTAGTTATCCAAGAATTCACTGTATTACTTTAGTTATCCGATAATTCACTGTATTACTTTAGTTATCCAATTATTCAACTGTATTACTTTAGTTATCCAACAATTCACTACATTACATTAGTTATCCAACAATTCAACTGTATTACTTTAGTTATCCAACAATTCACTACATTACATTAGTTATTCAACAATTCACTACATTACATTAGTTATTCAACAATTCACAATATTACATTAGTTTTCCAACAATTCACTACATTACATTAGTTATCCAATAATTCAACTGTATTACTTTAGTCATCCAACAATTCACTGTGTTATTTTAGTTATTCAATATTTCATTGTATTACTTTAGTTATCGAACAATTCACTGTGTTACATTAGTTATCCAACAATTCAACTGTAGTACTTTAGTTAACCAATAATTCAACTGTATTACATTAGTTATCCAACAATTCAACTGTAGTACTTTAGTTATCCAACAATTCACTATATTACATTAGTTATCCAACAATTCACTATATTACCTTAGTTATCCAACAATTCACTGTATTACTTTAGTTATCCAACAATTCACTACATTACATCAGTTATCCAGCAATTCACTGTATTAGTTTAGTTATTCCATAATTCACTGTATTACTTTAGTTATCCAATAATTCAACTGTATTACTTTAGTTATCCAATTATTCACTGCATTACATTAGTTATCCAACAATTCACTACATTACATTAGTTATCCTACCATTCACTGTATTACTTTAGTTATCCAACAATTCAGTACATTACATTAGTTATCCATCAATTCACTGTATTAGTTTAGTTGTCCAAGAATTCACTACATTACATTAGTTATCCAACAATTCACTACATTACATTAGTTTTCCAACAATTCAATTGTATTACTTTAGTTATCGAATAATTCAACTGTATTACTTTAGTTATCGAACAATTCACTACATTACATTAGTTTTTCAACAATTCACTACATTAAATTAGTTATCCAAGAATTCACTATATTACATTAGTTATCCAACAATTCACTATATTACATTAGTTATCCAACAATTCACTACGTTACATTAGTTATCCAACAATTCAACTGCATTACTTAAGTTATACAACAATTCAACTATATTACTTCAGTTATCCAATTATTCAACTGTATTACTTTAGTTTTCCAATAATCCACTGTATAACTTTAATTATCCAATAATCTACTGTACTATCTTAATTATTCAATAATCCAATGTATTAATCTATTTATCCAGTAATTCACTTTAATTATCCAATAATCCAGTGTATTACTTTAGGATTTATGAGGAATTCACAGTATCACTTTAGTTATCCAATTATCGACCGTATTGCTTTAGTAATTATCCAATAATTCACTGTATCACTTTTAAATTTTCCAATTATCAATAATTTACTGTATTAGTTTAGTCATCAAACAATTCACTATATTAGTTTAGTTATTCAATAATTCACTGTATTACATTAGTTATCCAACAATTCACTGTATTACTTTAGTTATCCAACAATTCACTGTGTTAGTTTAGTTATTCAATAATTCATTGTATTACTTTAGTTATCCAACAATTCACTACATTACATTAGTTATCCAACAATTCACTGTGTTACTTTAGTCATCCAACAATTCACTGTGTTAGTTTAGTTATTCAATAATTCATTGTATTTCTTTAGTTATCCATCAATTCACTACATTACATTAGTTATCGAACAATTCACTATATTACATTAGTTATCCAACAATTCACTGTATTAGTTTAGTTATCCAACAATTCACTACATTACATTAGTTATCCAACAATTCACTGTATTACTTTAGTTATCCAACAATTCACTGTATTACTTTAGTTATCCAACAATTCACTGTATTACTTTAGTTATCCAACAATTCACTGTATTACTTTAGTTATCCAACAATTCACTGTATTACTTTAGTTATCCAACAATTCACTATATTACATTAGTTATCCAACAATTCACTGTATTACTTTAGTTTTCCAATAATTCAACTGTATTACTTTAGCTATCCAATAATTCAACTGTATTATTTTGGTCATCCAACAATTCACTGTGTTAGTTTAGTTATTCAATAATTAATTGTATTACTTTAGTTATCCAATTATTCACTGCATTACATTAGTTATCCAACAATTCACTACATTACATTAGTTATTCAATTATTCACTGCATTACATTAGTTATCCAATAATTCAACTGTATTACATTAGTTATCCAACAATTCACTACATTACATCAGTTATCCAACAATTCACTGTATTAGTTTAGTTATTCAATAATTCACTGTATTACTTTAGTTATCCAATAATTCAACTGTATTACTTTAGTTATCCAATTATTCACTGCATTACATTAGTTATCCAACAATTCACTACATTACATTAGTTATCCAACAATTCACTGTATTACTTTAGTTATCCAATAATTCAACTGGATTACTTTAGTTATCCAATTATTCACTGCATTACATTAGTTATCCAATAATTCACTACATTACTTTAGTTATCCAACAATTCACTTCATTAGTTTAGTTATCCAACAATTCACTTCATTAGTTTAGTTATCCAATAATTCACTACATTACATTAGTTATCCAACAATTCACTACATTACTTTAGTTATCCAACAATTCACTACATTACATTAGTTATCCAACAATTCACTACCTTACATTAGTTATCCAACAATTCACTATATTACATTAGTTATCCAACAATTCACTACATTAAATTAGTTATCCAACAATTCACTGTATTAATTTAGTTATCCAATAATTCAACTGTATTACTTTAGTTATCCAATAATTCAACTGTATTACTTTAGTCATCCAACAATTCACTGTGTTAGTTTAGTTATTCAATAATTCACTGTATTACATTAGTTATCCAACAATTCACTACATTACATCAGTTATCCAACAATTCACTGTATTAGTTTAGTTATTCAATAATTCACTGTATTACTTTAGTTATCCAATTATTCACTGTATTACACTAGTTATCCAACAATTCACTGTATTACTTTAGTTATCCAAGAATTCACTAAATTACATTAGTTATCCAATTATTCACTGCATTACAGTAGTTATCCAACAATTCACTACATTACATCAGTTATCCAACAATTCACTGTATTAGTTTAGTTATTCAATAATTCACTGTATTACTTTAGTTATCCAATTATTCACTGTATTACACTAGTTATCCAACAATTCACTACATTACATTAGTTATCCAATTATTCACTGCATTACATTAGTTATCCAATAATTCACTGCATTACATTAGTTATCCAACCATTCACTACATTACTTTAGTTATCCAACAATTGACTGTATTACTTTAGTTATCCAGTAATTCAACTGGATTACTTTAGTTATTCAATAATTCACTGTATTATATTAGTTATCCAACAATTCACTACATTACATCAGTTATCCAACAATTCACTGTATTACTTTAGTGATCTAATAATTCAACTGTATTACTTTAGTGATCTAATAATTCAACTGTATTACTTTAGTTATCCAATTATTCACTGCATTACATTAGTTATTTAACAATTCACTACATTACATTAGTTATCCAAGAATTCACTACATTACTTTAGTTGTCCAACAATTCACTATATTGCTTTAGTTATCCAAGAATTCACTACATTACATTAGTTATCCAACAATTCAACTGTATTACATTAGTTATCCAACAAGTCATTATATTACATTAGTTATCCAACAATTCACTATATTACATTAGTTATCCAACAATTCACTACATTACATTAGTTATCCAACAATTCAACTGTATTACTTTAGTTATCCAATAATTCAACTGTATTACTTTAGTTATCCAATAATTCAACTGTATTACTTTAGTTATCCAACAATTCACTGTATTACTTTAGTTATCCAATAATGTTAGTGGGTGTTATAAATGTTATGTCAACAATGGAAGAGAGTGTGTTAGTTTGTTTTTATATGATGAACAATGAATGTAAAAGAGGACGTTAGTTTGTTCTACATTGTAAACCAACTATGTAAAGTAGGGGTGTTATTGGATTTTTAAATTCTTAGTTAAGAATGTAAAAGTAGGTGTTAGTGGGTTCTTCTTGGTAATCCAACAGTTCTTATCACACGTTTGTTTAAACTAAATCTCCAGGTACAGTGTATAACGATGAGAAGACTGTTGGTACAGCTCTAATCATCATAAGGTTGCTGATTGCTTCACTTATTACTCTTATTGCTTCGATATTTGGAGATGTATCCTATGCGTGAAGAAGTAGTGGTCGTGGATTTGGTATGAACATGTTGATTCATGACCTAAGAGGTTTGCACTGTCTCGTGCTAGACAGTTTACTGTGTGATTACAAAAGTAATTTAAAAGGCTGATAACTAGCCTGAAGATATGTAAGATTCTAGTTTAACTTTTGTGAATCTACCAGTTTTTCTGTTATCCACTTGTTCAAAACAATCTGAAGTCGTTGGGTTTTATTAAATACCAATTTGTTATTTAAAATACATTCATTTTCTATGAATATATCTTATTGAAGAGCTAGATAGTTACATTAAACATTTTATCTAACAGCAAGATGCTTACATTAGAGAATATTTTATCTAATGCTAGATGGTTACTTTAAACAATAGCTTAACTAACAGCTAGATGGTTACATTTTGAAAGACAAATAACAACGATAATGTTTGTTGCCTCATCAACAATGCCGTGTGTTCTGGTTGTCAACCCTCAAATAAAACTAGAAGCCTGAGATATTAACTAACTATTGTCAAGGTCAGTTCAGTAGTCACGTAACAAACGAACCTTAGTTTCTGATTGGCTGTGATGATAAATTTGAAATTTACGACAGCTGTCCCTACAATGAGAAGCGATACCCTAACAGATTTGTGATTTATAGGCTAGCAACAGTGAAAACATACAACATTCCCACCGCAACGACTCATATTATGTTTTTTTAAAGAGACAAAGGGAGCGAAAGGGTTAGAATATAGTGTAGTCGCTAGTAGCTTCAGTATGTCTACTGTGAATCTTAGAACGTCTCATGTGAAGCTTAAATATCTTCTGAGGACAAGAATTTTGCTCTTTTGATATGGTCTTACACAAGATTGTTACCTGTTGAAGTAATTTAACAATGTTTTATGGTGAAGCCTTAAATAAGCTATTGTTAAAACAAGAATATTGTATTGAATTGTAATAGTATAACATTAAGAATTAGGAAACTGAATGCCATGGTACATACCACATTTATTGTAATAGAACTACGTTTATTATTGTTATATGACAATAAATCCACTTTTAATATTACTGTACTATAATAAATCTATATTTGATATTGTTGTACAGTAATCAATGTATATTTATTATTGTTTATAACGTTATGTTTGTCTGTAATATTGTTATAAAATAACAAACGTACATATAGTATTTTTACACCAGCTGGACGGAAGTTATGTAAATTCATTGTTAATAAGACCCTGGCATGGCCAGGTGGTTAAGGAACTCGACTCGTAATCTCAGAGTCTCGGGTTCGAATCCCCGTCACACCAAACATGCTCGCCCTTTCAGCCGTGGGGACATTATAATGTGACGGTCAATCCCACTATTCGTTGGTAAAAGAGTAGCCCAAGAGTTGGCGATGGGTGATGATGACTAGCTGCTTTCCCTCTAGTCTTACACTGCTAAATTAGGAACGGCTAGCGTACGTAGCCCTCGTGTAGCTATGCGCGAAATTCCAAACAAACCAAACCATGCTTAATGAAAAGGTTATCTTAGGGCGTGAAAAGTTGCTTCCCTTATATGTAATTGTTAAAAGAACGTAAAACACCCATAAGAATAGCAAAACATAAAATGTGAAACTGACATTTACACCTATTTCTGCATGGACCGAACAAACCTTCATGTGAAATGTGGTGAAGCTCTTTCTACCAACAGGTAGCGGAGTAGTGGTAAAAACTGTGTGGACCTAATAGACGTTCATACCAGTTTAGAGATGACCCATCAGTTCTATTACATTCATATAGAATAGTAGTCATAAGGACATACAACAGACACTACTGATATATTTATATACGTAAGTAGTTACATGGATATACAGCTAACAATAATATTATATTTATATAGGTAAGTAGTTACATGGATATACAGCTAACAGTAATATTATATTTATATAGGTAAGTAGTTACATGGACAGACAACGGACAGTACTATTATATTTATATAGATAAGTAGCTACATGGACAGACAACAGACAGTACTGTCATATTTATATAGATAAGTAGCTACATGGACAGACAACAGACAGTACTGTCATATTTATATAGATAAGTAACTACATGCTCAGACAACAGACTGTACTATTATATTTATATAGATAAGTAGCTACATGGACAGACAACAGACTGTACTATTATATTTATATAGATAAGTAGCTACATGGACAGACAACAGACTGTACTATTATATTTATATAGATAAGTAACTACATGCTCAGACAACAGACTGTACTATTATATTTATACAGATAAGTAGCTACATGGACAGACAACAGACAGTACTGTTATATTTATATAGATATGTAACTACATGGACAGACAACAGACTGTACTATTATATTTATATAGATAAGTAGCTACATGGACAGACAACAGACAGTACTATCATATTTATATAGATAAGTAACTTCATGGACAAACAACAGACAGTACTATTATATTTATATAGATAAGTAGCTACATGGACAGACAACAGACAGTACCATCATATTTATATAGATAAGTAGCTACATGGACAGACAACAGACAGTACCATCATATTTATATAGATAAGTAGCTACATGGACAGACAACAGACAGTACTGTCATATTTATATAGATAAGTAGCTACATGGACAGACAACAGACTGTACTATTATATTTATATAGATAAGTAACTACATGCTCAGACAACAGACTGTACTATTATATTTATATAGATAAGTAGCTACATGGACAGACAACAGACTGTACTATTATATTTATATAGATAAGTAACTACATGCTCAGACAACAGACTGTACTGTCATATTTATATAGATAAGTAGCTACATGGACAGACAACAGACAGTACTGTTATATTTATATAGATAAGTAACTACATGCTCAGACAACAGACTGTACTATTATATTTATATAGATAAGTAGCTACATGGACAGACAACAGACAGTACTGTTATGTTTATATAGATAAGTAACTACATGGACAGACAACAGACAGTACTATTATATTTATATAGATAAGTAGCTACATGGACAGAGAACAGACTGTACTATTATATTTATATAGATAAGTAGCAACATGGACAGACAACAGACAGTACTGTTATATTTATATAGATAAGTAACTACATGCTCAGACAACAGACTGTACTATTATATTTATATAGATAAGTAGCTACATGGACAGACAACAGACAGTACTGTTATATTTATATAGATAAGTAACTACATGGACAGACAACAGACAGTACTATTATATTTATATAGATAAGTAACTACATGGACAGACAACAGACAGTACTGTCATATTTATATAGATAAGTAGCTACATGGACAGACAACAGACTGTACTATTATATTTATATAGATAAGTAACTACATGGACAGACAACAGACTGTACTATTATATTTATATAGATAAGTAACTACATGCTCAGACAACAGACTGTACTATTATATTTATATAGATAAGTAACTACATGGACAGACAACAGACAGTACTGTCATATTTATATAGATAAGTAGCTACATGGACAGACAACAGACAGTACTGTTATATTTAAATAGATAAGTAACTACATGCTCAGACAACAGACTGTACTATTATATTTAAATAGATAAGTAACTACATGCTCAGACAACAGACTGTACTATTATATTTATATAGATAAGTAGCTACATGGACAGAGAACAGACTGTACTATTATATTTATATAGATAAGTAGCTACATGGACAGACAACAGACAGTACTGTTATATTTATATAGATAAGTAACTACATGCTCAGACAACAGACTGTACTATTATATTTATATAGATAAGTAGCTACATGGACAGACAACAGACAGTACTGTTATATTTATATAGATAAGTAACTACATGGACAGACAACAGACAGTACTATTATATTTATATAGATAAGTAACTACATGGACAGACAACAGACAGTACTATTATATTTATATAGATAAGTAACTACATGGACAGACAACAGACAGTACTATTATATTTATATAGATAAGTAACTACATGGACAGACAACAGACTGTACTATTATATTATAGATAAGTAACTACATGGACAAACAACGGACAGTACTGTCATATTTATATAGATAAGTAGCTACATGGACAGACAACAGACAGTACTATCATATTTATATAGATAAGTAGCTACATGGACAGACAACAGACTGTACTATTATATTTTTATAGATAAGTAGCTACATGGACAGAGAGCAGACTGTACTATTATATTTATATAGATAAGTAACTACATGGACAGATAACAGACAGTACTATTATATTTATATACGTAAATAGATGGACATACAACAAACACTAATATTATATTAATATAGATAAATAGTTAGATTAATATACAACAGACAGTACTATTATATTAATATAGATAAATAGTTAGATTAATATCCAACAGACAGTGCTATTATATTTATGTAGATGTTAATAACCCTATCTTTACCGTTTTTTGTGGTATTTTTTTAACTGGTGGTGGATAAATGTAGGATATTTTCACCTCAGTGTGTATCTTAGGCCAAGTGATACCTGAGTGCTTCCGCCACTTGCTAACCCTATTCTCGCCAGTAAAGCCCTCATTATTGTTCTGTTTACAGACACGAGCGGGTTCAAAAATTCGTGATGACGAGAAACCCACTTGAAGTAAAAATGTATCTCAGGACGGCTGGTATGGGTATTAACACTGTTATTAAAATAAAGCGGAGAGCAACGTTTCGACCTTCAGGTTAACCTGCACATATAGAGGAAAGGGAAAACATTTAGTAGCTTTCCAGATGGCAAGTAACACGTTTTGAAATTCTTTAACCATAAAGTTGTGAGTATTGTACAAACTCAACTGGTTTTGTTATATTGGTTTTAACACCACTATGTTGATTTAACTACTCTGGTTTCACATTATCGTGTTGGTTTTCTCACCATTACGTTAATTTTACAATGTTGGTTTTCACACCATCACTTTAGTTTCCATATGTTGATAACGTCTTGGTTTCTTACACTCTATCGAGAAGTCCATTTGGTATCAGGTTTCTTTAACTCCGTTTCACTTCCATTAACGTTTCATCCATTCTTATTCTTAAAACTTTAAAAAGTCATTAAAAGTCATTTTTTTATTTTTAAGCTCCAAATTATTTTTTAGAGAGATCAATAGATACTTATTTATACGAAAATATAGCGTTTAGTACTTGTATTTATTTATAAGGTTTAATTAAATAGTAGATATGTATCAATCACTTCGTTATGCATGATCAAACGGAGGAAGCGTAGAAGCTTATGGTAGCACCATCTAGTGGAAGACATTTGAACTGACAAGCTCAGAATTGACTTATAGATGGTGCTTTGTTCTGGGGTCTAAAAAATCGTGAAAAGTCTCACAAAATAATCCAGTTGTAATGTTTGGATCATCCAAATACCTTCAACATAGTTTTAGTGCAATCAAGTACTGTGCCGATTTCACACAGTTAATATTTGAACAAATTCATGTTTGAAATGCGATCCTCAACGAGTCCAGTTTCTGAGAACAAACAACGTTTAGTCACTTCTACTCTGTTCAATTCAGCCTGAAGGACTTGTTTACCTGAATTCAATATCACGTTATCTGTTAGTCAGACGCTCGAGAGAAAGATGTGTGTCTCCGCCCACAAATAAGCCCCTTGTCAGTGTTGTAAATATAATGGATGCTGCACTTTAGTCACTTGTCGTATGATAAATGAATATTCGCATTTCGTTTTGTAACACTTTAACATGTTAACATGATTGAAGGGGAAAACCAGTTTTGTATGATGCAAGCCAGGAAGATAATTGGAGGACATTTAATATTTGAGTTAATTTAATCATAACACCAGAAGACCATTTGCCTCGTGAAAGTTAACTTCTTAGATTACTGGTTCAGAGCTCACATTTCATAACCAAGTTTTCAAATAAAATTTGGAACTATTATTACTTTTGTGTGATAAACACAAGACAGTTAACACGTAAGGATTAGTAGCGAGTGAAGGTTGAGATATGACGATTAAAAACAAATTACTTACCAGATAATTCTGACAAACCTTCTTGTTATTCTTGGCTGGAACTTATAGAATAGTCAAATATTAAACATCCTTATTAAATAAGTGTTCTATTCAATGAGTCAGTTAAAAATTCTCTATTTTTTTAACTTCAGAGTCGTTTAATTTTTTTCTTTTCTCTCTTAAATTAGTTTTCATCAAACTTTTCTATTTTCCATTTTCTTCCGTTCATTTGTCAGAGTTAAAATGGTCCATAATGCTATCGCTAAAGGACTATTTGTTGAGTGTATTGATTCGAGGAACAGTTGTTGAGTGTAGTTTATTCTCGAGGAACAGTTGTTGAGTGTAGTTTATTCTGAAGGAACAGTTGTTGAGTGTAGTTTATTCTGGAGGGACAGTTGTTGAGTGTAGTTTATTCTGGAGGGACAGTTGTTGAGTGTAGTTTATTCTGAAGGAACAGTTGTTGAGTGTAGTTTATCCTGGAGGAACAGTTGTAGAGTGTAGTTTATCCTGGAGGAACAGATGTTGAGTGTAGTTTGATCTGGAGGAACAGTTGTTGAGTGTAGTTTATTCTGGAGGAACAGTTGTTGAGTGTAGTTTATTCTGGAGGAACAGTTGTTGAGTGTAGTTTATCCTGGAGGAACAGTTGTTGAATGTAGTTTATCCTGGAGGAACAGTTGTTGAGTGTAGTTTATCCTGGAGGAACAGTTGTTGAGTGTAGTTTATTCTGGAGGAACAGTTGTTGAGTGTAGTTTATCCTGGAGGGACAGTTGTTGAGTGTAGTTTATTCTGGAGGAACAGTTGTTGAGTGTAGTTTATAATGGAGAAACAGTTGTTGAGTGTAGTTTATTCTGGAGGAACAGTTGTTGAGTGTAGTTTATTCTGAAGGAACATTTGTAAAGTGTAGTTGATTCTGGAGGAACATTTGTTAAGTGTAGTTGATTGTGGAAGAACAGTTGTTGAATGTAGTTTATTCTGAAGGCACAGTTGTTGAGTGTAGTTTATCCTGGAGGAACAGTTGTTGTGTGTAGTTTATTCTGGAGGAACAGTTGTTGTGTGTAGTTTATTCTGGAGGAACAGTTGTTAAGTGAAGTTGATTCTGGAAGAACAGTTTTTGAGTGTAATTGGTCTTGAAGGAACAGTTGTTGAGTGTAGTTTATTATGGAGGAACAGTTGTTGAGTGTATTTAATCCTGGAGGAACAGTTGTAGAATGTAGTTTATTCTGAAGGGTCTGTTGTTGAGTGTAGTTTGATCTGGAGGAACAGTTTTTGAGTGTAATTGGTCTTGAAGGAACAGTTGTTGAGTGTAGTTTATTCTGGAGGAACAGTTGTTGAATGTAGTTCATCCTGGAGGAACAGTTGTTGAATGTAGTTTATTCTGAAGGGACAGTTGTTGAGTGTAGTTTATCCTGGAGGAACAGTTGTTGAGTGTAGTTTATCCTGGAGGAACAGTTGTTGATTGTAGTGTATCCTGGAGGAACAGTTTTTGAGTGTAGTTTATTCTGGAGGAACAGTTGTTAAGTGTAGTTGATTCTGGAAGAACAGTTTTTGAGTGTAATTGGTCTTGAAGGAACAGTTGTTGAGGGTAGTTTATTCTGGACAAACAGTTGTTGAGTGTAGTTCATCCTGGAGGAACAGTTGTTGAGTATAGTTTATTCTGGAGGAACAGTTGTTGAGTGTAGTTTATTCTGGAGGAACAGTTGTTGAGTGTAGTTTATTCTGAAGGAACATTTGTTAAGTGTAGTTGATTCTGGAGGAATATTTGTTAAGTGTAGTTGATTGTGGAAGAACAGTTTTTGAGTGTAATTGGTCTTGAAGGAATAGTTGTTGAGTGTAGTTCATCCTGGAGGAACAGTTGTTGAATGTAGTTTATTCTGAAGGCACAGTTGTTGAGTGTAGTTTATCCTGGAGGAACAGTTGTTGTGTGTAGTTTATTCTGGAGGAACAGTTGTTAAGTGAAGTTGATTCTGGAAGAACAGTTTTTGAGTGTAATTGGTCTTGAAGGAACTGTTGTTGAGTGTAGTTTATTATGGAGGAACAGTTGTTGAGTGTATTTAATCCTGGAGGAACAGTTGTAGAATGTAGTTTATTCTGAAGGGTCTGTTGTTGAGTGTAGTTTGATCTGGAGGAACAGTTTTTGAGTGTAATTGGTCTTGAAGGAACAGTTGTTGAGTGTAGTTTATTCTGGAGGAACAGTTGTTGAATGTAGTTCATCCTGGAGGAACAGTTGTTGAATGTAGTTTATTCTGAAGGGACAGTTGTTGAGTGTAGTTTATCCTGGAGGAACAGTTGTTGAGTGTAGTTTATCCTGGAGGAACAGTTGTTGATTGTAGTGTATCCTGGAGGAACAGTTTTTGAGTGTAGTTTATTCTGGAGGAACAGTTGTTAAGTGTAGTTGATTCTGGAAGAACAGTTTTTGAGTGTAATTGGTCTTGAAGGAACAGTTGTTGAGGGTAGTTTATTCTGGACAAACAGTTGTTGAGTGTAGTTCATCCTGGAGGAACAGTTGTTGAATGTAGTTTATTCTGAAGGGACAGTTGTTGAGTGTAGTTTGATCTGGAGGAACAGTTGTTGAGTGTAGTTTATTCTGGAGGAACAGTTGTTGAATGTAGTTTATTCTGAAGGGACAGTTGTTGAGTGTAGTTTATCCTGGAGGAACAGTTGTTGAGTGTAGTTTATCCTGGAGGAACAGTTGTTGAGTGTAGTTTATCCTGGAGGAACAGTTGTTAAGTGTAGTTGATTCTGGAAGAACAGTTTTTGAGTGTAGTTTATTCTGGAGGAACAGTTGTTGAGTGTAGTTTATTCTGGAGGAACAGTTGTTGAGTGTAGTTCATCCTGGAGGAACAGTTGTTGAATGTAGTTTATTCTGAAGGGACTGTTGTTGAGTGTAGTTTGATGTGGAGGAAGAGTTGTTGAGTGTAGTTTATTCTGAAGGAACAGTTGTTGAGTGTAGTTTATTCTGAAGGGACAGGTGTTGAGTGTCGTTTATCCTGGAGGAACAGTTGTTGAGTGTAGTTTATAATGGAGAAACAGTTGTTGAATGTAGTTTAATGTGAAGGGATAGTTGTTTAGTGTAGTTTGATCTGGAGGAACAGTTGTTGAGTGTAGTTTGATCTGGAGGAACAGTTGTTGAGTGTAGTTTATTCTGGAGGAACAGTTGTTGAGTGTAGTTTATTCTGGAGGAACAGTTGTTGAGTGTAGTTTATCCTGGAGGAACAGTTGTTGAATGTAGTTTATCCTGGAGGAACAGTTGTTGAGTGTAGTTTATCCTGGAGGAACAGTTGTTGAGTGTAGTTGATTCTTAAAGAACAGTTGTTGAGTGTAATTTATCCTGGAAGAACAGTTGTTGAGTGTAGTTTATCCTGGAGGGACAGTTGTTGAGTGTAGTTTATCCTGGAGGGACAGTTGTTGAGTGTAGTTTATCCTGGAGGAACAGTTGTTGAGTGTAGTTCATTACCCAATGTGTTTGATCCTGACAGAGAGATCACATTAATTGGTTGATAACTGTCTAATGTATTTTAAGTTGATAGAGTAGTTCACTTTGGTGAATTGGTTATCCAATGGGCCTGATTCTGGTGAAGTGTTTATGGAAAGGGAAATGGATAGGTAGTCCAACGTTTTGCTTCTTTTATTTTTTTTGCTGGATGGACAATAAATGGATCGATAAATATCTATTTTTATTACAACAATTGTATCGTAAAATAAACTGCACGACTGGAAAGTATTAGATATTTTTATAAAGTTTGAAACAGTGTTTATCATATTAAGATGAGATGGTGTAATGAATAAATATGGTGCTTTTCCTCTCATTTGAAAAGCTTTTAATTTTACAGAAGAATCAACGGATAGAAAAATAAGAGATTTATAAAATTATTGTCATTTTTACACTCCATACTGTACAGTCGTTATGAGCTCGTGGAAGTGGGTTACTTGTGGTCATCTCCTCATGACACAGATGTTCTTTAGGGTGAACATAAATCTCTTGCACCTAAACTCTATTATGAACATTTTAGCCCCGTTTTCACACACCTACAGTATTAATAGCGTTGTAGTAAATAATAAAAAACACCTTAATTTATTACCTTGTCTTCGTGGGAAGACTTGTAGCCGTATTACTTAATTAATTATTTAATTACCACAGTTCATCCATTACGATGCGTGTCCGTTAAGTGGTGGTTCAAAATCGTTACCGCCTCTCATTAATTTATCAAGATTGATTGACCTTTTTGGATTACTATCGACGTCTTCTGTACCGGCTTTGAATAGATTATTGGACGAAACAAAGTTGCTGATAGAAAGATTTCTGATACGATGTAGTGTTCTGTATGACAAAGGACTTCTATATCTTGCCAACTTTTCAACAACTGCGAAAAACGGTGATCTATGAATGCACATAAAGGTTAAATACTTATAGCCCCATCTAGTACATTAAAATGAAATTAGATGATGTAGCAGTCACGTTGATGAGATTCGGAAATAAGGGCACGAGCTTCGCGTGTTTATTAAACACGCACCTCGCAAGTCATTAATAAATCAACATGCACTTGACAGTTTATTAAAGGAAACAATCCACCGTTTCCCACAAGTCACTAACGACCAGTTTCTACTCTATCCTAGTAAACACGACAATTACTACATTTGTCATGCGCAAGAAATTAGAAAACACTCCTTGAGATTTGTGTAAAGCCACAGTTTACTCTGTTTACACCTCAGTGATTTGTGTAAAGCCACAGTTTACTGTGTTTACACCTTACTGATTTGTGTAAAGCCACAGTTTACTCTGTTTACACCTTACTGATTTGTGTAAAGCCACAGTTTACTCTGTTTACACCTTACTGATTTGTATAAAGCCACAGTTTACTCTGTTTACTCCTTGAGATTTGTGTAAAGCCACAGTTTACTCTGTTTACTCCTTACTCATTTGTGTAAAGCCACAGTTTACTCTGTTTACACCTCAGTGATTTGTGTAAAGCCACAGTTTACTCGGTTTACACCTTACTGATTTGTGTAAAGCCACAGTTTACTCTGTTTACACCTTACTGATTTGTGTAAAGCCACAGTTTACTCTGTTTACACCTTACTGATTTGTGTGAAGCCACAGTTTACTCTGTTTACACCTTACTGATTTGTGTGAAGCCACAGTTTACTCTGTTTACACCTTACTGATTTGTGTGAAGCCACAGTTTACTCTGTTTACACCTTACTGATTTGTGTAAAGCCACAGTTTACTCTGTTTACTCCTTACTGATTTGTGTAAAGCCACAGTTTACTCTGTTTACTCCTCAGTGATTTGTGTAAATCCACAGTTTACTCCTCAGTGATTTGTGTAAATCCACAGTTTACTCTGTTTACTCCTCAGTGATTTGTGTAAAGCCATAGTTTACTCTGTTTACTCCTTGAGATTTGTGTAAAGCCACAGTTTACTCTGTTTACTCCTTACTGATTTGTGTAAAGCCACAGTTTACTCTGTTTACACCTCAGTGATTTGTGTAAAGCCACAGTTTACTCTGTTTACACCTTACTGATTTGTGTAAAGCCACAGTTTACTCTGTTTACACCTCAGTGATTTGTGTAAAGCCACAGTTTACTCTGTTGACACCTTACTGATTTGTGTAAAGCCACAGTTTACTCTGTTTACACCTTACTGATTTGTGTAAAGCCACAGTTTACTCTGTTTACACCTTACTGATTTGTGTAAAGCCACAGTTTACTCTGTTTACACCTCAGTGTTTTGTGTAAAACCACAGTTTACTCTGTTGACACCTTACTGATTTGTGTAAAGCCAGAGTTTACTCTGTTTACACCTTACTGATTTGTGTAAAGCCACAGTTTACTCTGTTTACTCCTTGAGATTTGTGTAAAGCCACAGTTTACTCTGTTTACTCCTTACTGATTTGTGTAAAGCCACAGTTTACTCTGTTTACACCTCAGTGATTTGTGTGAAGCCACAGTTTACTCTGTTTACACCTTACTGATTTGTGTAAAGCCACAGTTTACTCTGTTTACACCTCAGTGATTTGTGTAAAGCCACAGTTTACTCTGTTTACACCTTACTGATTTGTGTAAAGCCACAGTTTACTCTGTTTACACCTCAGTGTTTTGTGTAAAGCCACAGTTTACTCTGTTGACACCTTACTGATTTGTGTAAAGCCAGAGTTTGCTCTGTTTACACCTCAGTGATTAGTGTAAAGCCAGAGTTTACTCTGTTTACACCTCAGTGATTTGTGTAAAGCCACAGTTTACTCTGTTTACACCTTACTGATTTGTGTAAAGCCACAGTTTACTCTGTTTACTCCTTGAGATTTGTGTAAAACCACAGTTTACTCCTTACTGATTTGTGTAAAGCCACAGTTTACTCTGTTTACACCTCAGTGATTTGTGTGAAGCCACAGTTTACTCTGTTTACACCTTACTGATTTGTGTAAAGCCACAGTTTACTCTGTTTACACCTCAGTGATTTGTGTAAAGCCACAGTTTACTCTGTTGACACCTTACTGATTTGTGTAAAGCCACAGTTTACTCTGTTTACACCTTACTGATTTGTGTAAAGCCACAGTTTACTCTGTTTACACCTTACTGATTTGTGTAAAGCCACAGTTTACTCTGTTTACACCTCAGTGTTTTGTGTAAAGCCACAGTTTACTCTGTTGACACCTTACTGATTTGTGTAAAGCCAGAGTTTACTCTGTTTACACCTCAGTGATTTGTGTAAAGCCAGAGTTTACTCTGTTTACACCTCAGTGATTTGTGTAAAGCCACAGTTTACTCTGTTTACACCTTACTGATTTGTGTAAAGCCACAGTTTACTCTGTTTACTCCTTGAGATTTGTGTAAAACCACAGTTTACTCTGTTTACTCCTTACTGATTTGTGTAAAGCCACAGTTTACTCTGTTTACTTCTCAGTGATTTGTGTAAAGCCACAGTTTACTCTGTTTACACCTTACTGATTTGTGTGAAGCCACAGTTTACTCTGTTTACACCTCAGTGTTTTGTGTAAAGCCACAGTTTACTCTGTTGACACCTTACTGATTTGTGTAAAGCCAGAGTTTGCTCTGTTTACACCTCAGTGATTAGTGTAAAGCCACAGTTTACTCTGTTGACACCTTACTGATTTGTGTAAAGCCAGAGTTTGCTCTGTTTACACCTCAGTGATTAGTGTAAAGCCAGAGTTTACTCTGTTTACACCTCAGTGATTTGTGTAAAGCCACAGTTTACTCTGTTTACACCTTACTGATTTGTGTAAAGCCACAGTTTACTCTGTTTACTCCTTGAGATTTGTGTAAAACCACAGTTTACTCTGTTTACTCCTTACTGATTTGTGTAAAGCCATAGTTTACTCTGTTTACTCCTCAGTGATTTGTGTAAAGCCACAGTTTATTCTGTTTACTCCTTACTGATTTGTGTAAAGCCACTGTTTACTCTGTTTACACCTTACTGATTTGTGTAAAGCCACAGTTTACTCTGTTTACACCTTACTGATTTGTGTAAAGCCACAGTTTACTCTGTTTACACCTTACTGATTTGTGTAAACCCACTGTTTACTCTGTTTACACCTTACTGATTTGTGTAAAGCCACAGTTTACTCTGTTTACACCTTACTGATTTGTGTGAAGCCACAGTTTACTCTGTTTACACCTTACTGATTTGTGTGAAGCCACAGTTTACTCTGTTTACACCTTACTGATTTGTGTAAAGCCACAGTTTACTCTGTTTACACTTACTGATTTGTGTAAAGCCACAGTTTACTCTGTTTACACCTTACTGATTTGTGTGAAGCCACAGTTTACTCTGTTTACACCTTACTGATTTGTGTGAAGCCACAGTTTACTCTGTTTACACCTTACTGATTTGTGTGAAGCCACAGTTTACTCTGTTTACACCTTACTGATTTGTGTGAAGCCACAGTTTACTCTGTTTACACCTTACTGATTTGTGTAAAGCCACAGTTTACTCTGTTCACACCTTACTGATTTGTGTAAAGCCACTGTTTACTCTGTTTACACCTTACTGATTTGTGTAAAGCCACAGTTTACTCTGTTTACACCTTACTGATTTGTGTAAAGCCACAGTTTACTCTGTTTACACCTTACTGATTTGTGTGAAGCCACAGTTTACTCTGTTTACACCTTACTGATTTGTGTGAAGCCACAGTTTACTCTGTTTACACCTTACTGATTTGTGTGAAGCCACAGTTTACTCTGTTTACACCTTACTGATTTGTGTAAAGCCACAGTTTACTCTGTTTACTCCTTACTGATTTGTGTAAAGCCACAGTTTACTCTGTTTACTCCTCAGTGATTTGTGTAAATCCACAGTTTACTCCTCAGTGATTTGTGTAAATCCACAGTTTACTCTGTTTACTCCTCAGTGATTTGTGTAAAGCCACAGTTTACTCCTCAGTGATTTGTGTAAAGCCACAGTTTACTCTGTTTACTCCTCAGTGATTTGTGTAAAGCCATAGTTTACTCTGTTTACTCCTTGAGAATTGTGTAAAGCCACAGTTTACTCTGTTTACTTCTTTCTGATTTGTGTAAAGCCACAGTTTACTCTGTTTACTCCTTACTGATTTGTGTAAAGCCACAGTTTACTCTGTTTACACCTTACTGATTTGTGTAAAGCCATAGTTTACTCTGTTTACTCCTTACTGATTTTTGTAAAACTACAGTTTACTATGTTTACTCTTCAATGATTTGTGTAAAACTACAGTTTACTATGTTTACAACTCAATAATTTGTGTAAAATTACAGCTTACTATGTTTACAACTCAATAATTTGTGTAAAACTACAGTTTACTATGTTTACATATCAATAATTTGTGTAAAACTACAGTTTACTATGTTTACAACTCAATAATTTGTGTAAAACTACAGTTTACTATGTTTACAACTCAATGATTTGTGTAAAACTACAGTTTACTCTGTGTGTATACCAATGATTTAATTTTTGTCATTTAAAGTTGTAACATTAAATGTTTTCGTTATCAAAAATGTAAACAAATTGTTTTCATTTTCCCTATAAATAAGGTGGCGTTTCTGAAAACTAATACTGCTGAAAACTGGGTTTCAAAATCCATGATGTGTAGAGCAACCAGATATCCTTTCATGTAGTTTTGTGTATTATAACAAACTCATATGCCAACTATTTCAAATGACTGAGCGTAATGATTGTAGGCAGTCCTTTATCATTTGCGGCTACTGGGCTTGACCAATGTCTCTAACTATCTGTTTATTATTGTATTATTATTATAACTATTATTATTTATTACTGCCATAGATTGCTCATTTATGACTGTGTTTTGTGTATTTAATAAATAAATTAAAAAAAATTCTTTTGAAATTCTTTTTCATATTCTGAATTCTTACTCATAAATGTCGTTATCTGCATCGTTTTTGTCTTCGCATCAGTATTTTGTTGGTGAGATGTTGATTTTGTACGTCTGGAACAATCGTTTATCCCATCATGCACCACAGAAAAATTGATGTGACAAACTGTACAAAATGCACGACTGTCACTGACTTTTGATGTAATGATCGGATTTTTGCACTATACTCTTTCCTAAATTTTTGATTCACAGTTGTAGTCCTTTTAGATTTGCCAGAAACTGGACAATCTGGTGAACGAGGCCTCTTTTTTTCCATCTTGTGAACAATCGCATTGGTGTTTTTATGCTGCTTAGAAAACGAGAAATACCCATCCACGTGAGCGCTGATTGGCTGACAAACACTGATGACGTAACTATGGATTCCCCCACGTACCCAGTATGGAGAAGCACCGCACTCAAACTATTGGTAGACGTCGGAGATACAAACATTTTTTATTATTTCAAGCACAAACATGATTATCGCAAGTAGCCATTTGGACTATGTCTTTTATTTATTATCAAAATTTATTTGTATCTCACTTGAAATTTTCTTTTCACCCCTTTCAAGTCCTGGGGGAACAATTTATCACTTTATTGTATAGGCCTATATAATATATAACAATTTGAGAATTGCAACAAGTCGTAATATTTGTCTGTATGAGCGTATAGTCGTAATGTATACACCAAAATCGTAATGGTTGGCATCTATGCAAACATCAACAACAAGGAAAAAACAACAATTATGAAGTACGAAAGATTATTGTTTACTGCTACGAGATGGAGCTGCGGTTCCACTCGTTTCCTTGGGCTCAGTACAACAAACTTTTTCGTGACGCAGCTTTACAATACCGCCCTTTATTATGTAAAGAGCCAATCAAAATGCTAGTTTAATTTGACGAGTTTCAAAAGAAAATAAGCCAAGTTTTGACGAGGAATGAGTTTTTATTTTGACAGGTGAGTTTTATTTTGTGTGAAAACAAATAATTTATATGTTTTAAAACTAGATAAACACCATCACTAATTAATAAGTCACACTAAACACCGTGAAATGACACAATCTCGTTTCTTGGTACATAAACCTTTAAGTTCCTGTGATGAGAGCAATACTTCGAGCACAACATGCTTCCTAAAGCCAGTGTCGTCGAGGCCTTTCGTACAATACCAAGACTCTTAAGCTGGTCGAGCGAGACACATCAAAGCTAACAGTGGTTCAGACGCTACTTGTATAAAGAACAACTGGGTTTAGTTGGCGGAGAGTACTGCTGCACTGAATTAGGGAAGTTAGGATTCGTTTAATGCTGTATCACTTATTTGTTTAAACATTTCGTGTATTTCTAATAACAATTTTCCAGAATTAATTCCATTATTCAGAATAACAGGCTAGAGGGCAGGACAGTCGCGCAAAGTTACACAAGAGGCTATCTTTATTAATAGATTAGCGAGCGGAAATCGACACTCACCACCAACACTTAAACTACCATAATCGAAGGCTGGATGACGGTTACTCTTATCACGCACCCAACACCTCAATAGGCAGTATGCGGACTTGCGATAGTCACGCAAGAGTCATATACTTTCGGATTCATTAACTAGCACGATAGGAAATGGGCCATTTCGGTACCATTATAGCGAGAAAAATAAGTATGTCGTTAGAAAAGGTGAAACTCACTAGTTCACTAGTGGCTGAGAACTGTACTAAAGTTTTTCTTTCAATTTGAAACACTTATCACCTATTACGCTGAATATCAATTTTCCTAAATTTTTGTTATATAATTACACACAATGTTGCCTAGTAACACCAGCCTTCTAGCATCAATTTTCATAAATGTTTTTTATTTTAATACATAGCAGTCTGAAGTGCGTCACTTTTCCTAAATTTATTTGTAATTACATTTACTGTTCCCAGGTGGTGCAAGGCCTCAGTTTGCATAAACTGATCTCTAAGTACATTCAGTGTTGCGTGATAACGCTTGCTATTTGGTTGATAACTTTATTGAAACCTTACGTTAAAAACAACAAAAAAATTATTTAGATGTGTCAGATAAGCACATTAAGAAAAAAAACCTAAGAATAACATTCATATATTAAGATATGTATATTAACACTTATATATTAACATTTATATATTTGCATATATGTACAAACATCTATATATTAACACATATATTAACATATATAAACATTTATACATTAACACATATATATATAAACATTTATTTATTAAGATTCATATATATAAACATTCATAAATTTCAGAAAATCGATATTATTAAAACACTATTTTTCAAAGCAAGGAAATATGCATTTTAAGTTGTAATAGAATCAGGAATAACGTAGATACCTAAATAAACAACAGTTTTAGTTTGTATTCTACTTTGACGACAAGCAATAATACATGTCGATTTCTCGTCAGTCACGAGCTGAAAGTGTGTTCATTTTGTCTAACACGTTATATTCTGCGAAATGTCATATCTAAGTTATTCCTTTTTCATTGAGATATATTTGTTACACTGTATCGATAATATATAGTACAGGAACAACATGGATCATAATTAAACACAAAAATTATGATAAGCTATGTTACTAGTCAGTGTTAATATAATTGTTTCCGAAATAGGTCTATGAACGCTTTGAAACCAAAATAACCAATACAACAGTAACTAATGGAACATATTACACTAACATAACACTAAGTGAGGAATAACATTATGTTAATATAACAGCAAGTAAGGAATCACATTATACTAATGTAACAGTAAGTGAGGAACCATATTATGTTAATATAACAGTAAGTGAGAAATCATATTATGTTAATATAACAGTAAGTGAGAATCACATTACACTAACATAACACTAATTGAGGAATAACATTATGTTAATGTAACAGCAAGTAAGGAATCACATTATACTAATGTAACAGTAAGTAAGGAATCATATTATGTTACTATAACAGTAAGTGAGAATCACATTATACTAATGAAACAGTAAGTAAGGAACCATATTATGTTAATATAACAGTATGTGAGGAATCACATTATACTAATGTAACAGTAAGTTAGGAATCATATGTTAATATAACAGTAAGTGAGGAATCACATTATACTAATATAACAGTAAGTGAGGAATCACATTATACTAATGTAACAGTAAGTAAGGAATCATATTATGTTGATATAACAGTAAGTGAGGAATCACATTAAACTAATGTAACAGTAAGTAAGGAACCATATTATGTTAATATAACAGTAAGTGAGGAATCACATTATACTAATGTAACAGTAAGTAAGGAACCATATTATGTTAATATAACAGTAAGTGAGGAATCACATTATACTAATGTAACAGTAAGTAAGGAACCATATTATATTAATATAACAGTAAGTAAGAATCACATTATACTAATCTAACAGTAAGTAAGGAATCATATTATATTAATATAACAGTTAGTGAGAAGCAACGTTTTACTCACATAAGTCTGATATGAAAACCTACTGCCACAAGTTATCGCTAATACACTGGCTGACGTAAATTAATTCAATGTATTAATTATCAGTCTCTCAGTGTACGGACGAGAAGGCTTAGTTAGCTCTTATAATGAATGAAATGTATTGACTGAATCATCATTCAATGTTAACAATATTTTCAGCCATAATTGAGTAGATTAGTGAATTAAGTTAAAGTAATTTAGAGGACAAATAGTTAAACAAAAGTAAATTAAAAACGATCGTGTTTAGCTATGACCAGTTGGTAAGATCTGTACGTTAAAACTTACCTGAGTGACAATCACGTTAGACTAAAGTTAGTGTACTTGTTTAGTGGAAAATACTAATATTTTTAGATAAAGCTGATCAGGAAAGTGAGTCGTGTAAATAAAGGTATTCTGAACATCAGTTGGTCTACTAAAACTAAGTTAATTATATTGAGTTAATCTACAGTACTGATACGTTAAGATAACCGAAAGTAAACCTAAAATAACAGCAACGAGGTGACCACGTTTTCACACCGTTGTCTCGTCTAACGCCAGCAACTTGCCAATCATCTGTAAACGGGACAAAATTCAAACACGTATTGTCTTGATAACAAAATAATTTATCAGTAAGAGTCGGATCAACGGTTTCGTCTTCAGTTGGTACTGAATTCGGACGTAACCAAAATTTTCTTTATTATAAAGGACGACAGATACTGACTGACGAAGACTGCAGAAAAATATGAAACTAATAAACGGAAGATTTGTATAAGATACTTATCTGTGAGGATGATTATATTTATATTATATATTTAAATGTATGGGTAGAGAAATAACCAATAGAAGAGTCTCGTCACTATGGGTAGAGAAAGTACTAATAGAAGAGTCTCGTCACTATGGGTAGAGAAACCACTAATAGAAGAGTCTCGTCACTATGGGTAGAGAAAGCACTAATATAAAAGAGTCTCTTCACTATGGGTAGAGAAAGCACCAATAGAAGAGTCTCGTCACTATGGGTAGAGAAAGCACTAATAGAAGAGTCTCGTCACTATGGGTAGAGAAAGCACTAATTGAAGAGTCTCGTCACTATGGGTAGAGAAAGCACTAATAGATAGTCTCGTCACTATGGGTAGAGAAAGCATTAATAGAAGAGTCTCGTCACTATGTGTAGAGAAAGCACTAATAGAAGAGACTTATTACTATGGGTAGAAAGCACCAATAGGAGAGTCTTAGTACTATGGGTAGAGAAAGCACCAATAGGAGAGTCTCGTCACTATGAGTAGAGAAAGCACTAATAGAAGAGTCTCGACAACATGGGTAGAGAAAGCACTAATATAAAAGAGTCGTCACTATGGGTAGAGAAAGCACTAATAGAAGAGTCTCGTCACTATGGGTAGAGAAAGCACTAATAGAAGAGTCTCGCCAATATGGGTAGAGAAAGCACTTATAGAAGAGTCTCGCAACTATGGGTAGAGAAAGCACTTATGGAAGAGTCTCGCCACTATGGGTAGAGAAAGAACTAATAGAAGAGTCTTGTCACTATGGGTAGAGAAAGCACTAATAGAAGAGTATCGCCACTATGGGTAGAGAAAGCACTAATAGAAGAGTCTCGTCACTATGGGTAGAGAAAGCACTAATAGAAGAGTCTCACTACTATTGCTAGAGAAAGCACCAATAGAAGAGTCTCGTCACTATGGGTAGAGAAAGCACTAATAGAAGAGTCTCGACAACATGGGTAGAGAAAGCACTAATATAAAAGAGTCGTCACTATGGATAGAGAAAGCACTAATAGAAGAGTCTCGTCACTATGGGTAGAGAAAGCACTAATAGAAGAGTCTCGTCACTATGGGTAGAGAAAGCACTAATAGATAGTCTCGTCACTATGGGTAGAGAAAGCACTAATAGAAGAGTCTCGTCACTATGGGTAGAGAAAGCACTAATAGAAGAGTCTCGTCACTATGGATAGAGAAATCACTAATAGAAGAGTCTTGTCACTATGGGTAGAGAAAGCACTAATAGAAAAGTATCGTCACTATGGGTAGAGAAAGCACTAATATAAAAGAGTCTCTTCACTATGGGTAGAGAAAGCACCAATAGAAGAGTCTCGTCACAATGGGTAGAGAAAGCGCTAATAGAAGAGTCTCGTCACTATGGTAAGAGAAAGAACTAATAGAAGAGTCTCGTCATTACGGGTAGAGAAAGCACTAATAGAAGAGTCTTGTCACTATGGGTAGAGAAAGCACTAATAGAAGAGTCTCGCCACTATGGGTAGAGAAAGCACTAATAGAAGAGTCTCGTCACTATGGGTAGAGAAAGCACTAATAGAAGAGTCTCACTACTATGGTAAGAGAAAGAACTATTAGAAGAGTCTCGCCACTATGGGTAGAGAAAGCACTAATAGAAGAGTCTCTTCACTATGAGTAGAGAGAGCACCAATAGAAGAGTCTCGTGACTATGGGTAGAGAAAGCACTAATAGAAGAGTCTCGTCACTATGGGTAGAGAAAGCACCAAGAGAAGAGTCTCTTCACTATGAGTAGAGAGAGCACCAATAGAAGAGTCTCGTGATTATGGGTAGAGAAAGCACTAATAGAAGAGTCTCGTCACTATGGGTAGAGAAAGCACCAAGAGAAGAGTCTCGTCACTATGAGTAGAGAGAGCACCAATAGAAGAGTCTCGTCACTATGGGTAGAGAAAGCACTAATAGAACAGTCTCGTCACTATGAGTAGAGAAAGCACTAATAGAGGAGTCTCGTCACTATGGGTAGAGAAAGCACTAATAGAGGAGTCTCGTCACTATGGGTAGAGAAAGCACTAATAGAAAAGTCTCGTCACTATAGGTAGAGAAAGCACTAATATAAAAGAGTCTCGTTACTATGGGTAGAGAAAGCACTAATAGAAGAGTCTCGTCACTATGGGTAGAGAAAGCATCAATAGAAGAGTCTCGTCACTTGGGTAGAAAAAGCACTAATAGAAGAGTCTCGTCCTATGAGTAGAGAGAGCACCAATAAAAGAGTCTCGTGACTATGGGTAGAGAAAGCACTAATAGAAGAGTCTCGTCACTATGGGTAGAGAAAGCACCAAGAGAAGAGTCTCGTCACTATGAGTAGAGAGAGCACCAATAGAAGAGTCTCGTGACTATGGGTAGAGAAAACACTAATAGAAGAGTCTCGTCACTGTGGGTAGAGAAAGCACTAATAGAAGAGTCTCGTCACTATGGGTAGAGAAAGCACCAATAGAAGAGTCTCGTCACTTGGGTAGAGAAAGCACTAATAAAAGAGTCTCGTCACTATGGGTATAGAAAGCACCAATAGAAGAGTCTCGTCACTTGGGTAGAGAAAGCACTAATAGAAGAGTCTCGACAATATGGGTAGAGAAAGCACTAATATAAAAGACTCACGTCACTATGGGTAGAGAAAGCACTAATAGAAGAGTCTCGTCACTTGGGTAGAAAAAGAATTAATAGAAGAGTCTCGTCACTTGGGTAAAAAAAGAATTAATAGAAGAGTCTCGTCACTTTGGGTAGAGAAAGCACTAATATAAAAGAGTCTCATCATATGGGTAGAGAAAGCACCAAGAGAAGAGTCTCGTCACTATGAGTAGAGAGAGCATCAATAGAAGAGTCTCCTCACTATGGGTAGAGAAAGCACTAATAGAACAGTCTCGTCACTATGAGTAGAGAAAGCACTAATAGAGGAGTCTCGTCACTATGGGTAGAGAAAGCACTAATAGAGGAGTCTCGTCACTGTGGGTAGAGAAAGCACTAATAGAAAAGTCTCGTCACTATAGGTAGAGAAAGCACTAATATTAAAGAGTCTCGTTACTATGGGTAGAGAAAGCACTAATAGAAGAGTCTCGTCACTATGGGTAGAGAAAGCATCAATAGAAGAGTCTCGTCACTTGGGTAGAAAAAGCACTAATAGAAGAGTCTCGTCCTATAAGTAGAGAGAGCACCAATAAAAGAGTCTCGTGACTATGGGTAGAGAAAGCACTAATAGAAGAGTCTCGTCACTATGGGTAGAGAAAGCACCAAGAGAAGAGTCTCGTCACCATGAGTAGAGAGAGCACTAATAGAAGAGTCTCGACAATATGGGTAGAGAAAGCACTAATAGAAGAGTCTCGTCACTATAGGTAGAGAAAGCACTAATAGAAGAGTCTCTTCACTATGGGTAGAGAAAGCACTAATAGAAGAGTTTCGTCACTATGGGAAGAGAAAGCACTAATAGAAGAGTCTCGCCACTATGGGTAGAGAAAGCACTAATATTAAAGAGTCTCGCCACTATGGGTAGAGAAAGCACTAATAGAAGAGTCTCGCCACTATGGGTAGAGAAAGCACTAATAGAAGAGTCTTGTCCCTATGGGTAGAAAAAGCACTAATAGAAGAGTCTTGTCACTATGGGTAGAGAAAGTACTAATAGAAGAGTCTCTTCACTATGGGTAGAGAAAGCACTAATAGAAGAGTCTCGTCACTATTGGTAGAGAAAGCAGTAATAGAAGAGTCTCGTCACCACGGATTAATATTTTTAATATCATCTTTGATAGAAGACGTCGGAAGTTAGCACTTACAAACAGTTTTGGCAATGCAAATTAATTACAGCTACGAAACACACCGAGCAGGGATTAAACATGGATATGAATACTGATGTTTATAAGTCAGTCTCTAGTAGTTCGTCAGTCTACTGTGAATCAAAATGTGGATGTGATTACTAATGTTTGTAACTCAGTTTCTTGTAGTTCATCAGTCTACTGTGAATTATTTTAAAAGATGGTTATTACTACTAATGTTTATAACTGAGTTTCTTGTAGCTCACCTGCCTGCTGTGGGTTATTTTAAACATGGTTAAGACTACTAATGTTTATAACTCAGTTTATTGTAGTTCATCTGTCTGCTGTGGGTTATTTTAAAACATTGTTATTACTACTAATGTTTATAACTCAGTTTATTGTAGTTCATCTGCCTGCTGTGGGTTATTTTAAAACATTGTTATTACTACTAATGTTTATAACTGAGTTTCTTGCAGTTCATCAGTCTACTGTGGGTTAGTTTAAAACATGGTTATGGTTACTAATGTTTATAACTCAGCGTTTTGTAGTTCCTTAATCTGTCGATGTTTGAATATTTGTGTAAAATAAAAATTATAATTTTAGATGTTTCAAAGTTTTTCTTCCTTCCAATACCCACATATCAAATGTTTTTTATTCTCTGGATAGAAACTCATAGTATGACTGATTACGTGTAACGCATTTAAACAACTGAGCACTGACCAAAGACACAAACCTGGTGTTTGATTATGAATTTTATTTTTAGAAATTTCTGCCTCGGCTCCTAGAAAGTGATTCTGGAGTCACAGCTGTCACGTCATTATCTATCACAAGTATAGAAAATCAATATGTTCCCTCCCAGCGTATTTACGTAACTCATGGCTGACAAATGTTGTTGCCATGGTAATCTGGAACAAAATTTGTAACACAAAAGAAAGTGAGATAACGCGCACGGTGTTAGGGTTAAAGTGAGATCAGGGAACCTCGTGTCCATAGTCTTTGATGGTTATTCCGCCTTCCTCGATATCAATATTTGTTTAATAGGTGTGTTTCTGGTGGTGTGTTTATATTTTACTTTGAAAATACGTCATCTGTATATTTAACCATATACATAATAAGGTACAGGACTCTTTTTGTGGGTTATTTTTCAAGAAGACAACCAGTAGGTAGAAATAAAATCAACATTTCTTGGAAAAGACAAAATCTATAAACACCCAATCAAATCACAGAAGAGCACTACGGTCACGGGTCTGTAATGATAAGTTGTATCTCAAGATGGCTGTTATGGGTAATAAAACTTTTATTAAAATAAAAATAAAGAACATTTCGATATTTCTAAACATGGAAATCACTTGAGAAGGTCGGGGAGCTTTATCTATTTAAATAAAGTTTTAATACCCGGACTAGACTTCTTGAGATACATTTTTATTCCAAGTGGGTTTCTCGTCATCGTGAATAATTGTTTACTTTTTTGTATGATTGTTTATCTATATCAGGAAGATATATATTAGTGGAGTTAATATTAATCTGAGACTTTTAAAGAAAGATTTGTTGGCATTGAAATTGTAATCACCAGAGAGAGAAGTTATCTTTACAGCATCTGTATTGTAATATTAGAACATAGTACAAAACAATAGTGAATAAACACACCATGAAACGTCACTACACACTCTAGGTTGGTTGTCCAAGAAACTAGACAGTAGGAAACATTCACTCCTGTCATTTTTTAGACAGAAAGTTAAACGACAGGACATATTTAGCTGTATTATGTCTGAGAAAGTAAGCCATACCGTAAGACTTGTTGTATATAATAATGTAAGTATTATGGTTAATGTAGTATGTAGTGGTATAACTATTATTGTTAGTGTTGTATGTAGCAGTGTGACTATTATTTCTCTTGTAGTGTGTAGTGGTATAACTATTATTGCTAGAGTAGTATATAGTAGTGTGACTACTATTATTGTTATTGTGGTATGTAGTGGTATAACTATTATTGTTAGTGTTGTATGTAGCAGTGTGACTATTATTTCTCTTGTAGTGTGTAGTGGTATAACTATTATTGTTAGTGTTGTATGTAGCAGTGTGACTATTATTTCTCTTGTAGTGTGTAGTGGTATAACTATTATTGCTAGAGTAGTATATAGTAGTGTGACTACTATTATTGTTAATGTAGTATGTAGTGGTATAACTATTATTGTTAGTGTTGTATGTAGCAGTGTGACTATTATTTCTCTTGTGGTATGTAGTGGTATAACTATTATTGCTAGAGTAGTATATAGTAGTGTGACTACTATTATTGTTAATGTAGTATGTAGTGGTATAACTATTATTGTTAGTGTTGTATGTAGCAGTGTGACTATTATTTCTCTTGTAGTGTGTAGTGGTATAACTACTATTGCTAGAGTAGTATATAGTAGTGTGACTACTATTATTGTTATTGTGGTATGTAGTGGTATAACTATTATTGTTAGTGTTGTATGTAGCAGTGTGACTATTATTTCTCTTGTAGTGTGTAGTGGTATAACTATTATTGTTAGTGTTGTATGTAGCAGTGTGACTATTATTTCTCTTGTAGTGTGTAGTGGTATAACTATTATTGCTAGAGTAGTATATAGTAGTGTGACTACTATTATTGTTATTGTGGTATGTAGTGGTATAACTATTATTGTTAGTGTTGTATGTAGCAGTGTGACTATTATTTCTCTTGTAGTGTGTGTGGGTATAACTATTATTGTTAGTGTTGTATGTAGCAGTGTGACTATTATTTCTCTTGTAGTGTGTAGTGGTATAACTATTATTGCTAGAGTGTATATATAGTAGTGTGACTACTATTATTGTTAATGTGGTATGTAATTGGTATAACTATTATTGTTAGTGTTGTATGTAGCAGTGTGACTATTATTTCTCTTGTGGTATGTAGTGGTATAACTATTATTGCTAGAGTAGTATATAGTAGTGTGACTACTATTATTGTTAATGTAGTATGTAGTGGTATAACTATTATTGTTAGTGTTGTATGTAGCAGTGTGACTATTATTTCTCTTGTAGTGTGTAGTGGTATAACTACTATTGCTAGAGTAGTATATAGTAGTGTGACTACTATTATTGTTATTGTGGTATGTAGTGGTATAACTATTATTGTTAGTGTTGTATGTAGCAGTGTGACTATTATTTCTCTTGTAGTGTGTAGTGGTATAACTATTATTGTTAGTGTTGTATGTAGCAGTGTGACTATTATTTCTCTTGTAGTGTGTAGTGGTATAACTATTATTGCTAGAGTAGTATATAGTAGTGTGACTACTATTATTGTTAATGTAGTATGTAGTGGTATAACTATTATTGTTAGTGTTGTATGTAGCAGTGTGACTATTATTTCTCTTGTGGTGTGTAGTGGTATAACTATTATTGCTAGAGTAGTATATAGTGGTGTGACTACTATTATTGTTATTGTGGTATGTAGTGGTATAACTATTATTGCTGGTGTAGTATATAGTAGTGTGACTACTATTATTGTTAATGTAGTATGTAGTGGTATAACTATTATTGTTAGTGTTGTATGTAGCAGTGTGACTATTATTTCTCTTGTAGTGTGTAGTGGTATAACTATTATTGCTAGAGTAGTATATAGTGGTGTGACTACTATTATTGTTATTGTGGTATGTAGTGGTATAACTATTATTGTTAGTGTAGTATATAGTAGTGTGACTACTATTATTGTTAATGTAGTATGTAGTGGTATAACTATTATTGTTAGTGTTGTATGTAGCAGTGTGACTATTATTTCTCTTGTAGTGTGTAGTGGTATAACTATTATTGCTAGAGTAGTATATAGTGGTGTGACTACTATTATTGTTATTGTGGTATGTAGTGGTATAACTATTATTGCTGGTGTAGTATATATAGTAGTGTGACTATTATTATTGTTATTGTGGTATGTAGTGGTATAACTATTATTGTTAGTGTTGTATATAGTAGTGTGACTATTATTTTTCTTGTAGTATGTAGTGGTATAACTATTATTGTTAGTGTAGTATATAGTAATGTGACTACTATTATTGTTATTGTGGTATGTAGTGGTATAACTATTATTGTTAGTGTTGTATATAGTAGTGTGACTATTATTTTTCTTGTAGTATGTAGTGGTATAACTATTATTGCTAGAGTAGTATATAGTAGTGTGACTACTATTATTGTTATTGTGGTATGTAGTGGTATAACTATTATTGTTAGTGTTGTATGTAGCAGTGTGACTATTATTTCTCTTGTAGTGTGTAGTGGTATAACTATTATTGTTAGTGTTGTATGTAGCAGTGTGACTATTATTTCTCTTGTAGTGTGTAGTGGTATAACTATTATTGCTAGAGTAGTATATAGTGGTGTGACTACTATTATTGTTATTGTGGTATGTAGTGGTATAACTATTATTGCTGGTGTAGTATATAGTAGTGTGACTATTATTATTGTTATTGTGGTATGTAGTGGTATAACTATTATTGTTAGTGTTGTATATAGTAGTGTGACTATTATTTTTCTTGTAGTATGTAGTGGTATAACTATTATTGTTAGTGTAGTATATAGTAATGTGACTACTATTATTGTTATTGTGGTATGTAGTGGTATAACTATTATTGTTAGTGTTGTATATAGTAGTGTGACTATTATTTTTCTTGTAGTATGTAGTGGTATAACTATTATTGTTAGTGTAGTATATAGTAGTGTGACTACTATTATTGTTATTGTGGTATGTAGTGGTATAACTATTATTGTTAGTGTTGTATATAGTAGTGTGACTATTATTTTTCTTGTAGTATGTAGTGGTATAACTATTATTGTTAGTGTAGTATATAGTAGTGTGACTACTATTCTTCTTCTTGTGGTATGTAGTGGTATAACTATTATTGTTAGTGTTGTATGTAACAGTTTGACTATTATTTCTCTTGTAGTGTGTAGTGGTATAACTATTATTGTTAGTGTTGTATATAGTAGTGTGACTATTATTTTTCTTGTAGTATGTAGTGGTATAACTGTTATTGTTAGTGTTGTATGTAGCAGTGTGACTATTATTTCTCTTGTAGTGTGTAGTGGTATAACTATTATTGTTAGTGTTGTATATAGTAGTGTGACTATTATTATTGTTCTTGTAGTATGTAGTGGTATAACTATTATTGTTAGTGTTGTATATAGTAGTGTGACTATTATTTTTCTTGTAGTATGTAGTGGTATAACTATTATTGTTAGAGTTGTATATAGTAGTGTGACTATTATTGTTCTTGTAGTATGTAGTGATATAACTATTACCGTTAGTGTAGTATATAGTAGTGTGACTATTATTGTTCTTGTAGTATGTAGTGGTATCACTATTATTGTTAGTGTAGTATATAGTAGTGTGACTATTATTGTTCTTGTAGTGTGTAGTGATATAACTATTATTGTTAGTGTAGTATGTAGTAGTGTGACTATTATTGTTCTTGTAGTATGTAGTGATATAACTATTACCGTTAGTGTAGTATATAGTAGTGTGACTATTATTGTTCTTGTAGTATGTAGTGGTATCACTATTATTGTTAGTGTAGTATATAGTAGTGTGACTATTATTGTTCTTGTAGTATGTAGTGGTATAACTATTATTGTTAGAGTTGTATATAGTAGTGTGACTATTATTGTTCTTGTAGTATGTAGTGATATAACTATTACCGTTAGTGTAGTATATAGTAGTGTGACTATTATTGTTCTTGTAGTATGTAGTGGTATCACTATTATTGTTAGTGTAGTATATAGTAGTGTGACTATTATTGTTCTTGTAGTGTGTAGTGGTATAACTATTATTGTTAGTGTTGTTTGTAGTAGTGTGACTACTATTATTTCTCTTGTAGTGTGTAGTGGTTTAACTATTATTGCTAGTGTTGTTTATAGTAGTGTGACTATTATTATTGTTCTTGTAGTATGTAGTGGTATAACTATTATTGTTACTGTAATATGTTGTTGTGTTCACTATTATTGTTACTGTAATATGTGGTAGTGTTCAATATTATTGTTACTGTAAGATGTAGTTGTGTTCACTATTATTGTTACTGCAAGATGTAGTGTTCAATATTATTGTTACTGTAAGATGTAGTTGTGTTCACTATTATTGTTACTGCAAGATGTAGTGTTTACTATTATTGTTACTGTAAGATGTAGTTGTGTTCACTATTATTGTTACTGCAAGATGTAGTGTTTACTATAATTGTTACTGTAAGATGTGGTAGTGTACACTGTCATTGTTACTGTAAGATGTAGTAGTGTTCACTGTCATTGTTACTGTAAGATGTAGTAGTGTTCACTGTCATTGTTACTGTAAGATGTAGTAGTGTTCACTGTCATTGTTACTGTAAGATGTAGTAGTTTTCACTGTCATTGTTACTGCAATATGTGGTAGTGTACACTGTTATTGTTACTGTAAGATGTAGTAGTGTTTACTATTATTGTTACTGCAAGATGTAGTGTTCAATATTATTGTTACTGTAAGATGTAGTTGTGTTCACTATTATTGTTACTGTAATATGTGGTAGTGTTCAATATTATTGTTACTGTAGGATGTAGTATTGTATACTGTTATTGTTACTGTAAAATGTAGTCGTGTACACTGTTATTGTTACTGTAAGATGTAGTAGTGTACACTGTTACTGTTACTGAAGATATGGTAGTGTTCACTATTATTGTTACTGTAAGATGTAGTAGTGTTCACTATTATTGTTACTGCAAGAAGTAGTGTGCAATATTATTGTTACTGTAACATGTAGTTGTGTTCACTATTATTGTTACCGTAATATGTGGTAGGGTTGAATATTATTGTTACTGTAAGATGCAGTGTTCTATATTATTGTTACTGTAAGATGCAGTGTTCTATATTATTGTTACTGTAAGATGTGGTAGTGTTCAATATTATTGTTATTGTAAGATGTAGTTCTGTTCACTATTGTTATTGTAAGATGTGGTAGTGTTCAATATTATTGTTACTGCAAGATGTAGTGTTCAATATTATTGTTACTGTAAGATGTAGTTGTGTTTACTATTATTGTTACTGTAAGATGTGGTGGTGGACACTGTCATTGTTACTGTAATATGTGGTAGTGTACACTGTCATTGTTACTGTAAGATGTAGTAGTGTTCACTGTCATTGTTACTGTAATATGTGGTAGTGAACAATGTCATTGTTACTGCAAGATGTAGTGTTCAATATTATTGTTACTATAAGATGTAGTGTTCACTGTCATTGTTACTGTAATATGTGGTAGTGTACACTGTTATTGTTACTGTAAGATGTAGTAGTGTTTACTATTATTGTTACTGCATGATGCAGTGTTCAATATTATTGTTACTGCAAGATGTAGTGTTCTATATTATTGCTACTGTAAGATGTAGTTGTGTTCACTAATATTGTTACTGTAATATGTGGTAGTGTTCAATATTATTGTTACTGTAAGATTTAGTAATGTACACTGTTATTGTTACTGTAAGGTGTAGTAGTGTTCAATATTATTGTTACTGTAATATGTGGTAGTATTCAAAATTATTGTTACTGTAATATGTGGTAGTGTTCAATATTATTGTTACTGTAAGATGTGTTTTATATTAGTGTTACTGTAAGATGTAGTTGTGTTCACTATTATTGTTACTGTATAATGTGGTAGTGTTCAATATTATTGTTACTGTAAGATGTAGTAATGTACACTGTTATTGTTACTTTAATATGTGGTAGTGTTCACTATTATTGTTACTGTAATATGTGGTTGTGTACACTGTTATTGTTACTGTAAGATATAGTGTTCACTGTCATTGTTACTGTAATATGTGGTAGTGTACACTGTTATTGTTACTGTAAGATGTAGTTGTGTTCACTATTATTTTTACTGTAATATGTGGTAGTGTTCAATATTATTGTTACTGTAGGATGTAGTAGTGTACACTGTTATTGTTACTGTAAGGTGTAGTAATGTACACTGTTATTGTTACTGTAAGGTGTAGTAGTGTTCACTGTTATTGTTACTGTAAGATGTAGTAGTATTCACTATTATTGTTACTGCATGATGCAGTGTTCACTATTATTGTTACTATAATATGTGGTAGTATTCAAAATTATTGTTACTGTAATATGTGGTAGTGTTCAATATTATTGTTACAGTAAGATGTAGTGTTCAAAATTAGTGTTACTGTAAGATGTAGATGTGTTCACTATTATTGTTACTGTATAATGTGGTAGTGTTCAATATTATTGTTACTGTAAGATGTAGTAATGTACACTGTTATTGTTACTGTAATATGTGGTAGTGTTCAATATTATTGTTATTGTAAGATTTAGTTGTGTTCACTATTATTGTTACTGTAATATGTGGTAGTGTACAATATTATTGTTACTGTAAAACGTAGTAGTGTACACTGTTATTGTTACTGTAAGATGTAGTAGTGTACACTGTTATTGTTACTGTAAGATGTAGTAGTGTACACTATTATTGTTACTGTAGGATGTAGTAGTGTTCACTATTATTCTTACTGCAAGATGTAGGAGTGTTCACTATTATTGTTACTGCAAGATGTAGTGTTCTATATTATTGTTACTGTAACATGTAGTTGTAATCACTGTTATTGTTACTGTAATATGTGGTAGTGTTCAATATTATTGTTACTGTAAGATGTAGTTGTGTTCACTATTATTGTTACTGTAAGATGTAGTGTACACTGTTATTGTTACTGTAATATGTAGTTGTGTTCACTATTATTGTCACTCTAATATGTGGTAGTGTTCAATATTATTGTTACTGCAAGATGTAGTGTTCATTATTATTGTTACTGTAATATGTAGTTGTGTTCACTATTATTGTTACTGTAGTATGTGGTAGTATTCAAAATTATTGTTGCTGTAATGTGTAGTTTTGTTCACTATTGTTACTGTAAGATGTAGTGTTCAATATTATTGTTACTGTAAGATGTAGTTGTGTTCAATATTATTGTTACTGTAAGATGTTGTGTTCAATATTATTGTTACTGTAAGATGTAGTTGTGTTTACTATTATTGTTACTGTAAGATGTGGTAGTGTACACTGTTATTGTTACTGTAATATGTAGTGGTGTTCACTATTATTGTTACTGTAATATGTGGTAGTGCTCAATATTATTGTTACTGTAAGATGTAGTTGTGTTCACTATTATTGTTACTGTAAGATGTAATTGTGTTCACTATTATTGTTACTGCAAGATGTAGTGTTCACTGTTATTGTTACTGTAACATGTAGTTGTTTTCACTATTATTGTTATTGTAATATGTGGTAGTGTTCAATATTATTGTTACTGTAAGATGTAGTTGTGTTCACTATCATTGTTACTGTAAGATGTAGTGTTCAATATTATTGTTACTGTAAGATGTAGTTGTGTTTACTATTATTGTTACTGTAATATGTAGTTGTGTTCACTATTATTGTTACTGTAATATGTGGTAGTGTTCAATATTATTCTTACTGTAAGATGTAGTTGTGTTCACTATTATTGTTACTGCAAGATGTGGTGTTTACTATTATTGTTACTGTAAGATGTAGTTGTGTTCACTATTATTGTTACTGCAAGATGTAGTGTTTACTATTATTGTTACTGTAAGATGTGGTAGTGTACACTGTCATTGTTACTGTAAGATGTAGTAGTGTTCACTGTCATTGTTATTGTAAGATGTAGTAGTGTTCACTGTCATTGTTACTGTAATATGTTGTAGTGTACACTGTCATTGTTACTGTAATATGTAGTAGTTTTCACTGTCATTGTTACTGCAATATGTGGTAGTGTACACTGTTATTGTTACTGTAAGATGTAGTAGTGTTTACTATTATTGTTACTGCAAGATGTAGTGTTCAATATTATTGTTACTGTAAGATGTAGTTGTGTTCACTATTATTGTTACTGTAATATGTGGTAGTGTTCAATATTATTGTTACTGTAGGATGTAGTATTGTATACTGTTATTGTTACTGTAAAATGTAGTCGTGTACACTGTTATTGTTACTGTAAGATGTAGTAGTGTACACTGTTATTGTTACTGAAGATATGGTAGTGTTCACTATTATTGTTACTGTAACATGTAGTAGTGTTCACTATTATTGTTACTGCAAGATGTAGTGGTGTTCACTATTATTGTTACTGCAAGATGTAGTGTTCTATATTATTGTTTTTTTGTAACATGTAGTTGTGTTTATTATTATTGTTACTGTAATATGTGGTAGTGTTCACTGTTATTGTTACTCTAAGATGTAGTAGTGTTCACTATTATTGTTACTGCAAGAAGTAGTGTGCAATATTATTGTTACTGTAACATGTAGTTGTGTTCACTATTATTGTTACCGTAATATGTGGTAGGGTTGAATATTATTGTTACTGTAAGATGCAGTGTTCTATATTATTGTTACTGTGAGATGCAGTGTTCTATATTATTGTTACTGTGAGATGCAGTGTTCTATATTATTGTTACTGTAAGATAGGGTAGTGTTCAATATTATTGTTATTGTAAGATGTAGTTCTGTTCACTATTATTGTTACTGTAAGATGTGGTGGTGGACACTGTCATTGTTACTGTAATATGTGGTAGTGTATTACACTGTCATTGTTACTGTAAGATGTAGTAGTGTTCACTGTCATTGTTACTGTAATATGTGGTAGTGAACAATGTCATTGTTACTGTAAGATGTAGTAGTGTTCACTGTCATTGTTACTGTAAGATGTAGTAGTGTTCACTGTCATTGTTACTGTAATATGTGGTAGTGTACAATGTCATTGTTACTGTAAGATGTAGTAGTGTTCACTGTCATTGTTACTGTAAGATGTAGTAGTGTTCACTGTCATTGTTACTGTAATATGTGGTAGTGTACACTGTCATTGTTACTGTAAGATGTAGTAGTGTTCACTGTCATTGTTACTGTAAGATGTAGTAGTGTTCACTGTCATTGTTATTGCAATATGTTGTAGTGTACACTGTCATTGTTACTGTAAGATGTAGTAGTTTTCACTGTCATTGTTGCTGTAATATGTGGTAGTGTACACTGTTATTGTTACTGTAAGATGTAGTGTTCTATATTATTGTTACTGTAACATGTAGTTGTAATCACTGTTATTGTTACTGTAATATGTGGTAGTGTTCAATATTATTGTTACTGTAAGATGTAGTTGTGTTCACTATTATTGTTACTGTAAGATGTAGTGTACACTGTTATTGTTACTGTAATATGTAGTTGTGTTCACTATTATTGTCACTCTAATATGTGGTAGTGTTCAATATTATTGTTACTGCAAGATGTAGTGTTCATTATTATTGTTACTGTAATATGTAGTTGTGTTCACTATTATTGTTACTGTAGTATGTGGTAGTATTCAAAATTATTGTTACTGTAATGTGTAGTTTTGTTCACTATTGTTACTGTAAGATGTAGTGTTCAATATTATTGTTACTGTAAGATGTAGTTGTGTTCAATATTATTGTTACTGTAAGATGTTGTGTTCAATATTATTGTTACTGTAAGATGTAGTTGTGTTTACTATTATTGTTACTGTAAGATGTGGTAGTGTACACTGTTATTGTTACTGTAATATGTAGTGGTGTTCACTATTATTGTTACTGTAATATGTGGTAGTGCTCAATATTATTGTTACTGTAAGATGTAGTTGTGTTCACTATTATTGTTACTGTAAGATGTAATTGTGTTCACTATTATTGTTACTGCAAGATGTAGTGTTCACTGTTATTGTTACTGTAACATGTAGTTGTTTTCACTGTTATTGTTATTGTAATATGTGGTAGTGTTCAATATTATTGTTACTGTAAGATGTAGTTGTGTTCACTATCATTGTTACTGTAAGATGTAGTGTTCAATATTATTGTTACTGTAAGATGTAGTTGTGTTTACTATTATTGTTACTGTAATATGTAGTTGTGTTCACTATTATTGTTACTGTAATATGTGGTAGTGTTCAATATTATTCTTACTGTAAGATGTAGTTGTGTTCACTATTATTGTTACTGCAAGATGTGGTGTTTACTATTATTGTTACTGTAAGATGTAGTTGTGTTCACTATTATTGTTACTGCAAGATGTAGTGTTTACTATTATTGTTACTGTAAGATGTGGTAGTGTACACTGTCATTGTTACTGTAAGATGTAGTAGTGTTCACTGTCATTGTTATTGTAAGATGTAGTAGTGTTCACTGTCATTGTTACTGTAATATGTTGTAGTGTACACTGTCATTGTTACTGTAAGATGTAGTAGTTTTCACTGTCATTGTTACTGCAATATGTGGTAGTGTACACTGTTATTGTTACTGTAAGATGTAGTAGTGTTTACTATTATTGTTACTGCAAGATGTAGTGTTCAATATTATTGTTACTGTAAGATGTAGTTGTGTTCACTATTATTGTTACTGTAATATGTGGTAGTGTTCAATATTATTGTTACTGTAGGATGTAGTATTGTATACTGTTATTGTTACTGTAAAATGTAGTCGTGTACACTGTTATTGTTACTGTAAGATGTAGTAGTGTACACTGTTATTGTTACTGAAGATATGGTAGTGTTCACTATTATTGTTACTGTAACATGTAGTAGTGTTCACTATTATTGTTACTGCAAGATGTAGTGGTGTTCACTATTATTGTTACTGCAAGATGTAGTGTTCTATATTATTGTTTTTGTAACATGTAGTTGTGTTTATTATTATTGTTACTGTAATATGTGGTAGTGTTCACTGTTATTGTTACTCTAAGATGTAGTAGTGTTCACTATTATTGTTACTGCAAGAAGTAGTGTGCAATATTATTGTTACTGTAACATGTAGTTGTGTTCACTATTATTGTTACCGTAATATGTGGTAGGGTTGAATATTATTGTTACTGTAAGATGCAGTGTTCTATATTATTGTTACTGTGAGATGCAGTGTTCTATATTATTGTTACTGTGAGATGCAGTGTTCTATATTATTGTTACTGTAAGATAGGGTAGTGTTCAATATTATTGTTATTGTAAGATGTAGTTCTGTTCACTATTATTGTTACTGTAAGATGTGGTGGTGGACACTGTCATTGTTACTGTAATATGTGGTAGTGTACACTGTCATTGTTACTGTAAGATGTAGTAGTGTTCACTGTCATTGTTACTGTAATATGTGGTAGTGAACAATGTCATTGTTACTGTAAGATGTAGTAGTGTTCACTGTCATTGTTACTGTAAGATGTAGTAGTGTTCACTGTCATTGTTACTGTAATATGTGGTAGTGTACAATGTCATTGTTACTGTAAGATGTAGTAGTGTTCACTGTCATTGTTACTGTAAGATGTAGTAGTGTTCACTGTCATTGTTACTGTAATATGTGGTAGTGTACACTGTCATTGTTACTGTAAGATGTAGTAGTGTTCACTGTCATTGTTACTGTCTGATGTAGTAGTATTCACTGTCATTGTTATTGCAATATGTTGTAGTGTACACTGTCATTGTTACTGTAAGATGTAGTAGTTTTCACTGTCATTGTTGCTGTAATATGTGGTAGTGTACACTGTTATTGTTACTGTAAGATGTAGTGTTCACTGTCATTGTTACTGTAATATGTGGTAGTGTACACTGTTATTGTTACTGTAAGATGTAGTAGTGTTTACTATTATTGTTACTGCATGATGCAGTGTTCAATATTATTGTTACTGCAAGATGTAGTGTTCTATATTATTGTTACTGTAAGATGTAGTTGTGTTCACTAATATTGTTACTGTAATATGTGGTAGTGTTCAATATTGTTGTTACTGTAAGATTTAGTACTGTACACTGTTATTGTTACTGTAAGGTGTAGTAGTGTTCACTGTTATTGTTACTGTGAGATGTAGTAGTGTTCACTATTATTGTTACTGGAAGATGTAGTGTTCAATATTATTGTTACTGTAACATGTAGTTGTGTTCACTATTATTGTTACTGTAATATGTTGTAGTATTCAAAATTATTGTTACTGTAATATGTGGTAGTGTTCAATATTATTGTTACTGTAAGATGTGTTTTATATTAATGTTACTGTAAGATGTAGTTGTGTTCACTATTATTGTTACTGTATAATGTGGTAGTGTTCAATATTATTGTTACTGTAAGATGTAGTAATGTACACTGTTATTGTTACTGTAGTATGTGGTAGTGTTCAATATTATTGTTACTGTAATATGTGGTAGTATTCAAAATTATTGTTACTGTAATATGTGGTAGTGTTCAATATTATTGTTACTGTAAGATGTGTTTTATATTAGTGTTACTGTAAGATGTATTAATGTACACTGTTATTGTTACTTTAATATGTGGTAGTGTTCAATATTATTGTTATTGTAAGATGTAGTTGTGTTCACTATTATTGTTACTGTAATATGTGGTAGTGTATAATATTATTGTTACTGTAAGACGTAGTAGTGTACAATATTATTGTTATTGTAATATGTGGTAGTGTTCAATATTATTGTTACTGTAAGATGTAGTTGTGTTCACTATTATTGTTATTGCAAGATGTAGTGTTCAATATTATTGTTACTGTAGGATGTAGTATTGTATACTGTTATTGTTACTGTAAAATGTAGTCGTGTACACTGTTATTGTTACTGTAAGATGTAGTAGTGTTTACTATTATTGTTACTGCATGATGCAGTGTTCAATATTATTGTTACTGCAAGATGTAGTGTTCTATATTATTGCTACTGTAAGATGTAGTTGTGTTCACTAATATTGTTACTGTAATATGTGGTAGTGTTCAATATTATTGTTACTGTAAGATTTAGTAATGTACACTGTTATTGTTACTGTAAGGTGTAGTAGTGTTCAATATTATTGTTACTGTAATATGTGGTAGTATTCAAAATTATTGTTACTGTAATATGTGGTAGTGTTCAATATTATTGTTACTGTAAGATGTGTTTTATATTAGTGTTACTGTAAGATGTAGTTGTGTTCACTATTATTGTTACTGTATAATGTGGTAGTGTTCAATATTATTGTTACTGTAAGATGTAGTAATGTACACTGTTATTGTTACTTTAATATGTGGTAGTGTTCACTATTATTGTTACTGTAATATGTGGTTGTGTACACTGTTATTGTTACTGTAAGATATAGTGTTCACTGTCATTGTTACTGTAATATGTGGTAGTGTACACTGTTATTGTTACTGTAAGATGTAGTTGTGTTCACTATCATTTTTACTGTAATATGTGGTAGTGTTCAATATTATTGTTACTGTAGGATGTAGTAGTGTACACTGTTATTGTTACTGTAAGGTGTAGTAATGTACACTGTTATTGTTACTGTAAGGTGTAGTAATGTACACTGTTATTGTTACTGTAAGGTGTAGTAGTGTTCACTGTTATTGTTACTGTAAGATGTAGTAGTGTTCACTATTATTGTTACTGCATGATGCAGTGTTCACTATTATTGTTACTGTAATATGTGGTAGTATTCAAAATTATTGTTACTGTAATATGTGGTAGTGTTCAATATTATTGTTACAGTAAGATGTAGTGTTCAATATTATTGTTACTGTAAGATGTAGATGTGTTCACTATTATTGTTACTGTATAATGTGGTAGTGTTCAATATTATTGTTACTGTAAGATGTAGTAATGTACACTGTTATTGTTACTGTAATATGTGGTAGTGTTCAATATTATTGTTATTGTAAGATGTAGTTGTGTTCACTATTATTGTTACTGTAATATGTGGTAGTGTACAATATTATTGTTACTGTAAGATGTAGTAGTGTACACTGTTATTGTTACTGTAAGATGTAGTAGTGTACACTGTTATTGTTACTGTAAGATGTAGTAGTGTACACTATTATTGTTACTGTAAGGATGTAGTAGTGTTCACTATTATTCTTACTGCAAGATGTAGCAGTGTTCACTATTATTGTTACTGCAAGATGTAGTGTTCTATATTATTGTTACTGTAAGACGTAGTAGTGTACACTGTTATTGTTACTGTAAGGTGTAGTAGTGTTTACTATTATTGTTACTGCAAGATGTATTGTTCAGTATTATTGTTACTGTAACATGTAGTTGTAATCACTATTATTGTTACTGTAATATGTGGTAGTGTTCAATATTATTGTTACTGTAAGATGTAGTTGTGTTCACTATTATTGTTACTGTAAGATGTAGTGTACACTGTTATTGTTACTGTAATATGTAGTTGTGTTCACTATTATTGTTACTGTAATATGTGGTAGTGTTCAATATTATTGTTACTGCAAGATGTAGTGTTCATTATTATTGTTACTGTAATATGTAGTTGTGTTCACTATTATTGTTACTGTAGTATGTGGTAGTATTCAAAATTATTGTTACTGTAATGTGTAGTTTTGTTCACAATTGTTACTGTAAGATGTAGTGTTCAATATTATTGTTACTGTAAGATGTAGTTGTGTTCACTATTATTGTTACTGTAAGATGTTGTGTTCAATATTATTGTTACTGTAAGATGTAGTTGTGTTTACTATTATTGTTACTGTAAGATGTGGTAGTGTACACTGTTATTGTTACTGTAATATGTAGTGGTGTTCACTATTATTGTTACTGTAATATGTGGTAGTGCTCAATATTATTGTTACTGTAAGATGTAGTTGTGTTCACTATTATTGTTACTGTAAGATGTAATTGTGTTCACTATTATTGTTACTGCAAGATGTAGTGTTCACTGTTATTGTTACTGTAACATGTAGTTGTTTTCACTGTTATTGTTATTGTAATATGTGGTAGTGTTCAATATTATTGTTACTGTAAGATGTAGTTGTGTTCACTATCATTGTTACTGTAAGATGTAGTGTTCAATATTATTGTTACTGTAAGATGTAGTTGTGTTTACTATTATTGTTACTGTAATATGTGTTTTATATTAGTGTTACTGTAAGATGTAGTTGTGTTCACTATTATTGTTACTGTATAATGTGGTAGTGTTCAATATTATTGTTACTGTAAGATGTAGTAATGTACACTGTTATTGTTACTTTAATATGTGGTAGTGTTCACTATTATTGTTACTGTAATATGTGGTTGTGTACACTGTTATTGTTACTGTAAGATATAGTGTTCACTGTCATTGTTACTGTAATATGTGGTAGTGTACACTGTTATTGTTACTGTAAGATGTAGTTGTGTTCACTATTATTTTTACTGTAATATGTGGTAGTGTTCAATATTATTGTTACTGTAGGATGTAGTAGTGTACACTGTTATTGTTACTGTAAGGTGTAGTAATGTACACTGTTATTGTTACTGTAAGGTGTAGTAATGTACACTGTTATTGTTACTGTAAGGTGTAGTAGTGTTCACTGTTATTGTTACTGTAAGATGTAGTAGTGTTCACTATTATTGTTACTGCATGATGCAGTGTTCACTATTATTGTTACTGTAATATGTGGTAGTATTCAAAATTATTGTTACTGTAATATGTGGTAGTGTTCAATATTATTGTTACAGTAAGATGTAGTGTTCAAAATTAGTGTTACTGTAAGATGTAGATGTGTTCACTATTATTGTTACTGTATAATGTGGTAGTGTTCAATATTATTGTTACTGTAAGATGTAGTAATGTACACTGTTATTGTTACTGTAATATGTGGTAGTGTTCAATATTATTGTTATTGTAAGATTTAGTTGTGTTCACTATTATTGTTACTGTAATATGTGGTAGTGTACAATATTATTGTTACTGTAAGACGTAGTAGTGTACACTGTTATTGTTACTGTAAGATGTAGTAGTGTACACTGTTATTGTTACTGTAAGATGTAGTAGTGTACACTATTATTGTTACTGTAGGATGTAGTAGTGTTCACTATTATTCTTACTGCAAGATGTAGCAGTGTTCACTATTATTGTTACTGCAAGATGTAGTGTTCTATATTATTGTTACTGTAAGACGTAGTAGTGTACACTGTTATTGTTACTGTAAGGTGTAGTAGTGTTTACTATTATTGTTACTGCAAGATGTATTGTTCAGTATTATTGTTACTGTAACATGTAGTTGTAATCACTGTTATTGTTACTGTAATATGTGGTAGTGTTCAATATTATTGTTACTGTAAGATGTAGTTGTGTTCACTATTATTGTTACTGTAAGATGTAGTGTGTGCACTGTTATTGTTACTGTAATATGTAGTTGTGTTCACTATTATTGTCACTCTAATATGTGGTAGTGTTCAATATTATTGTTACTGCAAGATGTAGTGTTCATTATTATTGTTACTGTAATATGTAGTTGTGTTCACTATTATTGTTACTGTAGTATGTGGTAGTATTCAAAATTATTGTTACTGTAATGTGTAGTTTTGTTCACAATTGTTACTGTAAGATGTAGTGTTCAATATTATTGTTACTGTAAGATGTAGTTGTGTTCACTATTATTGTTACTGTAAGATGTTGTGTTCAATATTATTGTTACTGTAAGATGTAGTTGTGTTTACTATTATTGTTACTGTAAGATGTGGTAGTGTACACTGTTATTGTTACTGTAATATGTAGTGGTGTTCACTATTATTGTTACTGTAATATGTGGTAGTGTTCAATATTATTGTTACTGTAAGATGTAGTTGTGTTCACTATTATTGTTACTGTAAGATGTAATTGTGTTCACTATTATTGTTACTGCAAGATGTAGTGTTCACTGTTATTGTTACTGTAACATGTAGTTGTTTTCACTGTTATTGTTATTGTAATATGTGGTAGTGTTCAATATTATTGTTACTGTAAGATGTAGTTGTGTTCACTATCATTGTTACTGTAAGATGTAGTGTTCAATATTATTGTTACTGTAAGATGTAGTTGTGTTTACTATTATTGTTACTGTAATATGTAGTTGTGTTCACTATTATTGTTACTGTAATATGTGGTAGTGTTCAATATTATTCTTACTGTAAGATGTAGTTGTGTTCACTATTATTGTTACTGCAAGATGTGGTGTTTACTATTATTGTTACTGTAAGATGTAGTTGTGTTCACTATTATTGTTACTGTAATATGTGGTAGTGTTCAATATTATTGTTACTGTAGGATGTAGTATTGTATACTGTTATTGTTACTGTAAAATGTAGTCGTGTACACTGTTATTGTTACTGTAAGATGTAGTAGTGTACACTGTTATTGTTACTGAAGATATGGTAGTGTTCACTATTATTGTTACTGTAACATGTAGTAGTGTTCACTATTATTGTTACTGCAAGATGTAGTGGTGTTCACTATTATTGTTACTGCAAGATGTAGTGTTCTATATTATTGTTTTTGTAACATGTAGTTGTGTTTATTATTATTGTTACTGTAATATGTGGTAGTGTTCACTGTTATTGTTACTCTAAGATGTAGTAGTGTTCACTATTATTGTTACTGCAAGAAGTAGTGTGCAATATTATTGTTACTGTAACATGTAGTTGTGTTCACTATTATTGTTACCGTAATATGTGGTAGGGTTGAATATTATTGTTACTGTAAGATGCAGTGTTCTATATTATTGTTACTGTGAGATGCAGTGTTCTATATTATTGTTACTGTGAGATGCAGTGTTCTATATTATTGTTACTGTAAGATAGGGTAGTGTTCAATATTATTGTTATTGTAAGATGTAGTTCTGTTCACTATTATTGTTACTGTAAGATGTGGTGGTGGACACTGTCATTGTTACTGTAATATGTGGTAGTGTACACTGTCATTGTTACTGTAAGATGTAGTAGTGTTCACTGTCATTGTTACTGTAATATGTGGTAGTGAACAATGTCATTGTTACTGTAAGATGTAGTAGTGTTCACTGTCATTGTTACTGTAAGATGTAGTAGTGTTCACTGTCATTGTTACTGTAATATGTGGTAGTGTACAATGTCATTGTTACTGTAAGATGTAGTAGTGTTCACTGTCATTGTTACTGTAAGATGTAGTAGTGTTCACTGTCATTGTTACTGTAATATGTGGTAGTGTACACTGTCATTGTTACTGTAAGATGTAGTAGTGTTCACTGTCATTGTTACTGTAAGATGTAGTAGTGTTCACTGTCATTGTTATTGCAATATGTTGTAGTGTACACTGTCATTGTTACTGTAAGATGTAGTAGTTTTCACTGTCATTGTTGCTGTAATATGTGGTAGTGTACACTGTTATTGTTACTGTAAGATGTAGTGTTCACTGTCATTGTTACTGTAATATGTGGTAGTGTACACTGTTATTGTTACTGTAAGATGTAGTAGTGTTTACTATTATTGTTACTGCATGATGCAGTGTTCAATATTATTGTTACTGCAAGATGTAGTGTTCTATATTATTGTTACTGTAAGATGTTGTTGTGTTCACTAATATTGTTACTGTAATATGTGGTAGTGTTCAATATTGTTTGTTACTGTAAGATTTAGTTACTGTACACTGTTATTGTTACTGTAAGGTGTAGTAGTGTTCACTGTTATTGTTACTGTGAGATGTAGTAGTGTTCACTATTATTGTTACTGCAAGATGTAGTGTTCAATATTATTGTTACTGTAACATGTAGTTGTGTTCACTATTATTGTTACTGTAATATGTTGTAGTATTCAAAATTATTGTTACTGTAATATGTGGTAGTGTTCAATATTATTGTTACTGTAAGATGTGTTTTATATTAATGTTACTGTAAGATGTAGTTGTGTTCACTATTATTGTTACTGTATAATGTGGTAGTGTTCAATATTATTGTTACTGTAAGATGTAGTAATGTACACTGTTATTGTTACTGTAGTATGTGGTAGTGTTCAATATTATTGTTACTGTAATATGTGGTAGTATTCAAAATTATTGTTACTGTAATATGTGGTAGTGTTCAATATTATTGTTACTGTAAGATGTGTTTTATATTAGTGTTACTGTAAGATGTAGTTCTGTTCACTATTATTGTTACTGTATAATGTGGTAGTGTTCAATATTATTGTTACTGTAAGATGTATTAATGTACACTGTTATTGTTACTTTAATATGTGGTAGTGTTCAATATTATTGTTATTGTAAGATGTAGTTGTGTTCACTATTATTGTTACTGTAATATGTGGTAGTGTATAATATTATTGTTACTGTAAGACGTAGTAGTGTACAATATTATTGTTATTGTAATATGTGGTAGTGTTCAATATTATTGTTACTGTAAGATGTAGTTGTGTTCACTATTATTGTTATTGCAAGATGTAGTGTTCAATATTGTGTATTGTTACTGTAGGATGTAGTATTGTATACTGTTATTGTTACTGTAAAATGTAGTCGTGTACACTGTTATTGTTACTGTAAGATGTAGTAGTGTACACTGTTATTGTTACTGAAGATATGGTAGTGTTCACTATTATTGTTACTGTAACATGTAGTAGTGTTCACTATTATTGTTACTGCAAGATGTAGTGGTGTTCACTATTATTGTTACTGCAAGATGTAGTGTTCTATATTATTGTTTTTGTAACATGTAGTTGTGTTTATTATTATTGTTACTGTAATATGTGGTAGTGTTCAATATTATTGTTAGTGTAAGTTGTAGTAATGTACACTGTTATTGTTACTGTAAGGTGTAGTGGTGTTCACTGTTATTGTTACTCTAAGATGTAGTAGTGTTCACTATTATTGTTACTGCAAGAAGTAGTGTGCAATATTATTGTTACTGTAACATGTAGTTGTGTTCACTATTATTGTTGCCGTAATATGTGGTAGGGTTGAATATTATTGTTACTGTAAGATGCAGTGTTCTATATTATTGTTACTGTAAGATGCAGTGTTCTATATTATTGTTACTGTAAGATGTGGTAGTGTTCAATATTATTGTTATTGTAAGATGTTGTTCTTTTCACTATTGTTATTGTAAGATGTGGTAGTGTTCAATATTATTGTTACTGCAAGATGTAGTGTTCAATATTATTTTTACTGTAAGATGTAGTTGTGTTTACTATTATTGTTACTGTAAGATGTGGTGGTGGACACTGTCATTGTTACTGTAAAATGTGGTAGTGTACACTGTCATTGTTACTGTAAGATGTAGTAGTGTTCACTGTCATTGTTACTGTAATATGTGGTAGTGAACAATGTCATTGTTACTGTAAGATGTAGTAGTGTTCACTGTCATTGTTACTGTAAGATGTAGTAGTGTTCACTGTCATTGTTACTGTAATATGTGGTAGTGTACAATGTCATTGTTACTGTAAGATGTAGTAGTGTTCACTGTCATTGTTACTGTAAGATGTAGTAGTGTTCACTGTCATTGTTACTGTAATATGTGGTAGTGTACACTGTCATTGTTACTGTAAGATGTAGTAGTGTTCACTGTCATTGTTACTGTAAGATGTAGTAGTGTTCACTGTCATTGTTATTGCAATATGTTGTAGTGTACACTGTCATTGTTACTGTAAGATGTAGTAGTTTTCACTGTCATTGTTGCTGTAATATGTGGTAGTGTACACTGTTATTGTTACTGTAAGATGTAGTGTTCACTGTCATTGTTACTGTAATATGTGGTAGTGTACACTGTTATTGTTACTGTAAGATGTAGTGTTCACTGTCATTGTTACTGTAATATGTGGTAGTGTACACTGTTATTGTTACTGTAAGATGTAGTAGTGTTTACTATTATTGTTACTGCAAGATGTAGTGTTCAATATTATTGTTACTGTAAGATGTAGTTGTGTTTACTATTATTGTTACTGTAAGATGTAGTTGTGTTCACTATTATTGTTACTGTAAGATGTTGTGTTTACTATTATTGTTACTGTAGGATGTGGTAGTGTTCAATATTATTGTTACTGTAAGGTGTAGCGGTGTTCACTGTTATTGTTACTGTAAGATGTAGTGTTCAATATTATTGTTACTGTAACATGTAGTTGTGTTCACTGTTATTGTTACTGTAATATCTGGTAGTGTTCAATTTTGTTGTTACTGTAAGATGTGGTAGTGTACACTGTTATTGTTACTGTAAGATGTAGTTGTGTTCACTATTATTGTTACTGCAAGATGAAGTGTTTACTATTATTGTTACTGTAAGATATGGTAGTGTACACTGTCATTGTTACTGTAAGATGTAGTAGTGTTCACTGTCATTGTTATTGTAAGATGTAGTAGTGTTCACTATCATTGTTACTGTAATATGTTGTACTGTACACTGTCATTGTTACTGTAATATGTAGTAGTTTTCACTGTCATTGTTACTGCAATATGTGGTAGTGTACACTGTTATTGTTACTGTAAGATGTAGTAGTGTTTACTATTATTGTTACTGCAAGATGTAGTGTTCAATATTATTGTTACTGTAAGATGTAGTTGTGTTCACTATTATTGTTACTGTAATATGTGGTAGTGTTCAATATTATTGTTACTGTAGGATGTAGTATTGTATACTGTTATTGTTACTGTAAAATGTAGTCGTGTACACTGTTATTGTTACTGTAAGATGTAGTAGTGTACACTGTTATTGTTACTGAAGATATGGTAGTGTTCACTATTATTGTTACTGTAACATGTAGTAGTGTTCACTATTATTGTTACTGCAAGATGTAGTGGTGTTCACTATTATTGTTACTGCAAGATGTAGTGTTCTATATTATTGTTTTTGTAACATGTAGTTGTGTTTATTATTATTGTTACTGTAATATGTGGTAGTGTTCACTGTTATTGTTACTCTAAGATGTAGTAGTGTTCACTATTATTGTTACTGCAAGAAGTAGTGTGCAATATTATTGTTACTGTAACATGTAGTTGTGTTCACTATTATTGTTACCGTAATATGTGGTAGGGGTTGAATATTATTGTTACTGTAAGATGCAGTGTTCTATATTATTGTTACTGTGAGATGCAGTGTTCTATATTATTGTTACTGTGAGATGCAGTGTTCTATATTATTGTTACTGTAAGATAGGGTAGTGTTCAATATTATTGTTATTGTAAGATGTAGTTCTGTTCACTATTATTGTTACTGTAAGATGTGGTGGTGGACACTGTCATTGTTACTGTAATATGTGGTAGTGTACACTGTCATTGTTACTGTAAGATGTAGTAGTGTTCACTGTCATTGTTACTGTAATATGTGGTAGTGAACAATGTCATTGTTACTGTAAGATGTAGTAGTGTTCACTGTCATTGTTACTGTAAGATGTAGTAGTGTTCACTGTCATTGTTACTGTAATATGTGGTAGTGTACAATGTCATTGTTACTGTAAGATGTAGTAGTGTTCACTGTCATTGTTACTGTAAGATGTAGTAGTGTTCACTGTCATTGTTACTGTAATATGTGGTAGTGTACACTGTCATTGTTACTGTAAGATGTAGTAGTGTTCACTGTCATTGTTACTGTAAGATGTAGTAGTGTTCACTGTCATTGTTATTGCAATATGTTGTAGTGTACACTGTCATTGTTACTGTAAGATGTAGTAGTTTTCACTGTCATTGTTGCTGTAATATGTGGTAGTGTACACTGTTATTGTTACTGTAAGATGTAGTGTTCACTGTCATTGTTACTGTAATATGTGGTAGTGTTTACTATTATTGTTACTGCATGATGCAGTGTTCAATATTATTGTTACTGCAAGATGTAGTGTTCTATATTATTGTTACTGTAAGATGTTGTTGTGTTCACTAATATTGTTACTGTAATATGTGGTAGTGTTCAATATTGTTGTTACTGTAAGATTTAGTACTGTACACTGTTATTGTTACTGTAAGGTGTAGTAGTGTTCACTGTTATTGTTACTGTGAGATGTAGTAGTGTTCACTATTATTGTTACTGCAAGATGTAGTGTTCAATATTATTGTTACTGTAACATGTAGTTGTGTTCACTATTATTGTTACTGTAATATGTTGTAGTATTCAAAATTATTGTTACTGTAATATGTGGTAGTGTTCAATATTATTGTTACTGTAAGATGTGTTTTATATTAATGTTACTGTAAGATGTAGTTGTGTTCACTATTATTGTTACTGTATAATGTGGTAGTGTTCAATATTATTGTTACTGTAAGATGTAGTAATGTACACTGTTATTGTTACTGTAGTATGTGGTAGTGTTCAATATTATTGTTACTGTAATATGTGGTAGTATTCAAAATTATTGTTACTGTAATATGTGGTAGTGTTCAATATTATTGTTACTGTAAGATGTGTTTTATATTAGTGTTACTGTAAGATGTAGTTCTGTTCACTATTATTGTTACTGTATAATGTGGTAGTGTTCAATATTATTGTTACTGTGAGATGTATTAATGTACACTGTTATTGTTACTTTAATATGTGGTAGTGTTCAATATTATTGTTATTGTAAGATGTAGTTGTGTTCACTATTATTGTTACTGTAATATGTGGTAGTGTATAATATTATTGTTACTGTAAGACGTAGTAGTGTACAATATTATTGTTATTGTAATATGTGGTAGTGTTCAATATTATTGTTACTGTAAGATGTAGTTGTGTTCACTATTATTGTTATTGCAAGATGTAGTGTTCAATATTATTGTTACTGTAGGATGTAGTATTGTATACTGGTATTGTTACTGTAAAATGTAGTCGTGTACACTGTTATTGTTACTGTAAGATGTAGTAGTGTACACTGTTATTGTTACTGAAGATATGGTAGTGTTCACTATTATTGTTACTGTAACATGTAGTAGTGTTCACTATTATTGTTACTGCAAGATGTAGTGGTGTTCACTATTATTGTTACTGCAAGATGTAGTGTTCTATATTATTGTTTTTGTAACATGTAGTTGTGTTTATTATTATTGTTACTGTAATATGTGGTAGTGTTCAATATTATTGTTAGTGTAAGTTGTAGTAATGTACACTGTTATTGTTACTGTAAGGTGTAGTGGTGTTCACTGTTATTGTTACTCTAAGATGTAGTAGTGTTCACTATTATTGTTACTGCAAAGTGGTGTGCAATATTATTGTTACTGTAACATGTAGTTGTGTTCACTATTATTGTTGCCGTAATATGTGGTAGGTTGAATATTATTGTTACTGTAAGATGCAGTGTTCTATATTATTGTTACTGTAAGATGCAGTGTTCTATATTATTGTTACTGTAAGATGTGGTAGTGTTCAATATTATTGTTATTGTAAGATGTTGTTCTTTTCACTATTGTTATTGTAAGATGTGGTAGTGTTCAATATTATTGTATTACTGCAAGATGTAGTGTTCAATATTATTGTTTACTGTAAGATGTAGTTGTGTTTACTATTATTGTTACTGTAAGATGTGGTGGTGGACACTGTCATTGTTACTGTAAAACGTGGTAGTGTACACTGTCATTGTTACTGTAAGATGTAGTAGTGTTCACTGTCATTGTTACTGTAATATGTGGTAGTGAACAATGTCATTGTTACTGTAAGATGTAGTAGTGTTCACTGTCATTGTTACTGTAAGATGTAGTAGTGTTCACTGTCATTGTTACTGTAATATGTGGTAGTGTACAATGTCATTGTTACTGTAAGATGTAGTAGTGTTCACTGTCATTGTTACTGTAAGATGTAGTAGTGTTCACTGTCATTGTTACTGTAAGATGTAGTAGTGTTCACTGTCATTGTTACTGTAAGATGTAGTAGTGTTCACTGTCATTGTTATTGCAATATGTTGTAGTGTACACTGTCATTGTTACTGTAAGATGTAGTAGTTTTCACTGTCATTGTTGCTGTAATATGTGGTAGTGTGTACACTATTATTGTTACTAGTAAGATGTAGTGTTCACTGTCATTGTTACTGTAATATGTGGTAGTGTACACTGTTATTGTTACTGTAAGATGTAGTGTTCACTGTCATTGTTACTGTAATATGTGGTAGTGTACACTGTTATTGTTACTGTAAAGATGTAGTAGTGTTTTACTATTATTGTTACTGCAAGATGTAGTGTTCAATATTATTGTTACTGTAAGATGTAGTTGTGTTTACTATTATTGTTACTGTAAGATGTAGTTGTGTTCACTATTATTGTTACTGTAAGATGTTGTGTTTACTATTATTGTTACTGTAGGATGTGGTAGTGTTCAATATTATTGTTACTGTAAGATGTAGCGGTGTTCACTTTATTGTTACTGTAAGATGTAGTGTTCAATATTATTGTTACTGTAACATGTAGTTGTGTTCACTATTATTGTTACTGTAATATGTGGTAGTGTTCAATTTTGTTGTTACTGTAAGATGTGGTGGTGTACACTGTTATTGTTACTGTAATATGTCGTTGTGTTCACTATTATTGTTACTGTAATATGGTGGTAGTGTTCAATATTATTGTTACTGTAATATGTAGTTGTGTTCACTATTATTGTTACTGTAATATGTGGTAGTGTTCAATATTATTGTTACTGTAAGATAGTAGTTGTGTTCACTATTATTGTTACTGTAATATGTGGTAGTGTTCAATATTATTGTTACTGTAAGATGTAGTTGTGTTTACTATTATTGTTACTGTAAGATGTGGTGGTGGACACTGTCATTGTTACTGTAAGATGTAGTAGTGTTCACTGTCATTGTTACTGTAATATGTGGTAGTGTACAATGTCATTGTTACTGTAAGATGTAGTAGTGTTCACTGTCATTGTTACTGTAAGATGTAGTAGTGTTCACTGTCATTGTTACTGTAATATGTGGTAGTGTTCACTATTATTGTTACTGTAAGATGTAGTAGTGTTCACTGTTATTGTTACTGTAAGATGTAGTAGTGTTCACTGTTATTGTTATTGCAATATGTTGTAGTGTACACTGTTATTGTTACTGTAAGATGTAGTAGTTTTCACTGTTATTGTTGCTGTAATATGTGGTAGTGTACACTGTTATTGTTACTGTAAGATGTAGTGTTCACTGTCATTGTTACTGTAATATGTGGTAGTGTACACTGTTATTGTTACTGTAAGATGTAGTAGTGTTTACTATTGTTACTGCATGATGTAGTGTTCAATATTATTGTTACTGTAAGATGTAGTGTTCTATATTATTGTTACTGTAAGATGTAGTTGTGTTCACTAATATTGTTACTGTATTATGTGGTAGTGTTCAATATTGTTGTTACTGTAAGATTTAGTACTGTACACTGTTATTGTTACTGTAAGGTGTAGTAGTGTTCACTGTTATTGTTACTGTGAGATGTAGTAGTGTTCACTATTATTGTTACTGGAAGATGTAGTGTTCAATATTATTGTTACTGTAACATGTAGTTGTGTTCACTATTATTGTAACTGTAATATGTTGTAGTATTCAAAATTATTGTTACTGTAATATGTGGTAGTGTTCAATATTATTGTTACTGTAAGATGTGTTTTTTATATTAATGTTACTGTAAGATGTAGTTGTGTTCACTATTATTGTTACTGTATATGATATGTGGTAGTGTTCAATATTATTGTTACTGTAAGATGTAGTAATGTACACTGTTATTGTTACTGTAGTATGTGGTAGTGTTCAATATTATTGTTACTGTAATATGTGGTAGTATTCAAAATTATTGTTACTGTAATATTATGTGGTAGTGTTCAATATTATTGTTACTGTAAGATGTGTTTTATATTATTGTTACTGTAAGATGTATTAATGTACACTGTTATTGTTACTTTTAATATGTGTGTAGTGTTCAATATTATTGTTACTGTAAGATGTAGTTGTGTTCACTATTATTGTTACTGTAATATGTGGTAGTGTATAATATTATTGTTACTGTAAGATGTAGTAGTGTACAATATTATTGTTACTGTAATATGTGGTAGTGTTCAATATTATTGTTACTGTAAGATGTAGTTGTGTTCACTATTATTGTTATTGCAAGATGTAGTGTTCAATATTATTGTTACTGTGGGATGTAGTATTGTATACTATTATTGTTACTGTAAAAATGTAGTCGTATTACTGTTATTGTTACTGTAAGATGTAGTAGTGTTTACTATTATTGTTACTGCATGATGTAGTGTTCAATATTATTGTTACTGTAAGATGTAGTGTTCCTATATTATTGTTACTGTAAAGATGTAGTTGTGTTCACTATTATTGTTACTGTAATATGTGGTAGTGTTCAATATTATTGTTACTGTAAGATTTAGTAATGTACTGTTATTGTTGTTACTGTAAGGTGTAGTAGTGTTCAATATTATTGTTACTGTAATATGTGGTAGTATTCAAAATTATTGTTACTGTAATATGTGGTGAGTGTTCAATATTATTGTTACTGTAAGATGTGTTTTATATTATTATTGTACTGTAAAGATGTAGTTGTGTTCACTATTATTGTTACTGTATAATGTGGTGGTGTTCAATATTATTGTTACTGTAAGATGTAGTAATGTACACTGTTATTGTTACTTTAATATGTGGTAGTGTTCACTATTATTGTTACTGTAATATGTGGTTGTGTATTATATTGTTTTACTGTAAGATAATTGTTCACTGTCATTGTTACTGTAATATGTGGTGGTGTACACTATTATTGTTACTGTAAGATGTAGTTGTGTTCACTATTATTTTTACTGTAATATGTGGTAGTGTTCAATATTATTGTTACTGTAGGATGTAGTAGTGTACACTGTTATTGTTACTGTAAGGTGTAGTAATGTACACTGTTGTTGTTACTGTAAGGTGTAGTAGTGTTCACTGTTATTGTTACTGTAAGATGTAGTAGTGTTCACTATTATTGTTACTGCATGATGCAGTGTTCACTATTATTGTTACTGTAAGACGTAGTAGTGTACACTGTTATTGTTACTGTAAGGTGTAGTAGTGTTCACTGTTATTGTTACTGTAAGATGTAGTAGTGTTTACTATTATTGTTACTGCAAGATGTATTGTTCAGTATTATTGTTACTGTAACATGTAGTTGTAATCACTGTTATTGTTACTGTAATATGTGGTAGTGTTCAATATTATTGTTACTGTAAGATGTAGTTGTGTTCACTATTATTGTTACTGTAAGATGTAGTGTACACTGTTATTGTTACTGTAATATGTAGTTGTGTTCACTATTATTGTCACTGTAATATGTGGTAGTGTTCAATATTATTGTTACTGAAGATGTTAGTGTTCATTATTATTGTTACTGTAATATGTAGTTGTGTTCACTATTATTGTTACTGTAGTATGTGGTAGTATTCAAAATTATTGTTACTGTAATGTGTAGTTTTGTTCACTATTGTTACTGTAAGATGTAGTGTTCAATATTATTGTTACTGTAAGATGTAGTTGTGTTCACTATTATTGTTACTGTAAGATGTTGTGTTCAATATTATTGTTACTGTAAGATGTAGTTGTGTTTACTATTATTGTTACTGTAAGATGTGGTAGTGTACACTGTTTATTGTTACTGTAATATGTAGTTGGTGTTCACTATTATTGTTACTGTAATATGTGGTAGTGACTCAATATTATTGTTACTGTAAGATGTAGTTGTGTTCACTATTATTGTTACTGTAAGATGTAGTTGTGTTCATATTATTATTGTTACTAAGATGTAGTGTTCACTGTTATTGTTACTGTAACATGTAGTTGTTTTCACTATTATTGTTATTGTAATATGTGGTAGTGTTCAATATTATTGTTACTGTAAGATGTAGTTGTGTTCACTATCATTGTTACTGTAAGATGTAGTGTTCAATATTATTGTTACTGTAAGATGTAGTTGTGTTTACTATTATTGTTACTGTAATATGTAGTTGTGTTCACTATTATTGTTACTGTAATATGTGGTAGTGTTCAATATTATTCTTACTGTAAGATGTAGTTGTGTTCACTATTATTGTTACTGCAAGATGTAGTGTTTACTATTATTGTTACTGTAAGATGTGGTTGTGTTCACTATTATTGTTACTGCAAGATGTAGTGTTTACTATTATTGTTACTGTAAGATGTGGTAGTGTACACTGTCATTGTTACTGTAAGATGTAGTAGTGTTCACTGTCATTGTTATTGTAAGATGTAGTAGTGTTCACTATCATTGTTACTGTAATATGTTGTACTGTACACTGTCATTGTTACTGTAATATGTAGTAGTTTTCACTGTCATTGTTACTGTGTAATATGTGGTAGTGTACACTGTTATTGTTACTGTAAGATGTAGTAGTGTTTACTATTATTGTTACTGCAAGATGTAGTGTTCAATATTATTGTTACTGTAAGATGTAGCTGTGTTCACTATTATTGTTACTGTAATATGTGGTAGTGTTCAATATTATTGTTACTGTAGGATGTAGTATTGTATACTGTTATTGTTACTGTAAAATGTAGTCGTGTACACTGTTATTGTTACTGTAAGATGTAGTAGTGTACACTGTTATTGTTACTGAAGATATGGTAGTGTTCACTATTATTGTTACTGTAACATGTAGTGGTGTTCACTATTATTGTTACTACAAGAGATGTAGTGGTGTTCACTATTATTGTTACTGCAAGATGTAGTGTTCTATATTATTGTTTTTTGTAACATGTAGTTGTGTTTATTATTATTGTTACTGTAATATGTGGTAGTGTTCACTGTTATTGTTACTCTAAGATGTAGTAGTGTTCACTATTTATTATTTACTGCAAAGAAGTAGTGTGCAATATTATTGTTACTGTAACATGTAGTTGTGTTCACTATTATTGTTACCATGTATGTGGTAGGGTTGAATATTATTGTTACTGTAAGATGCAGTGTTCTATATATTATTGTTACTGTGAGATGCAGTGTTCTATATTATTGTTACTGTGAGATGCAGTGTTCTATATTATTGTTACTGTAAAGATAGGGTAGTGTTCAATATTATTGTTATTGTAAGATGTAGTTCTGTTCACTATTATTGTTACTGTAAGATGTGGTGGTGGACACTGTCATTGTTACTGTAATATGTGGTAGTGTACACTGTCATTGTTACTGTAAGATGTAGTAGTGTTCACTGTCATTGTTACTGTAATATGTGGTAGTGAACAATGTCATTGTTACTGTAAGATGTAGTAGTGTTCACTGTCATTGTTACTGTAAGATGTAGTAGTGTTCACTGTCATTGTTACTGTAATATGTGGTAGTGTACAATGTCATTGTTACTGTAAGATGTAGTAGTGTTCACTGTCATTGTTACTGTAAGATGTAGTAGTGTTCACTGTCATTGTTACTGTAATATGTGGTAGTGTACACTGTCATTGTTACTGTAAGATGTAGTAGTGTTCACTGTCATTGTTACTGTAAGATGTACGTTGGTGTTCACTGTCATTGTTATTGCAATATGTTGTAGGTGTACACTGTCATTGTTACTGTAAGATGTAGTAGTTTTCACTGTCATTGTTTTTGTAATATGTGGTGAGTGTACCTGTTATTGTTACTATTAAGATGTAGTGTTCACTGTCATTGTTACTGTAATATGTGGTAGTGTACACTGTTATTGTTACTGTAAGATGTAGTGAGTGTTTACTATTATTGTTACTGCATGATGCAGTGTTCAATATTATTGTTACTGCAAGATGTAGTGTTCTATATTATTGTTACTGTAAGATGTTGTTGTGTTCACTAATATTGTTACTGTAATAGCTGTGGTAGTGTTCAATATTGTTGTTACTGTAAGATTTAGTTACTGTACACTGTTATTGTTACTGTAAGGTGTAGTAGTGATTCACTGTTATTGTTACTGTGAGATGTAGTAGTGTTCACTATTATTGTTACTGCAAGATGTAGTGTTCAATATTATTGTTACTGTAACATGTAGTTGTGTTCCACTATTATTGTTACTGTAATATGTTGTAGTATTCAAAATTATTGTTACTGTATGTATGTGGTAGTGTTCAATATTATTGTTACTGTAAGATGTGTTTTATATTAATGTATTACTGTAAGATGTAGTTGTGTTCACTATTATTGTTACTGTATAATGTGGTAGTGTTCAATATTATTGTTACTGTAAGATGTAGTAATGTACACTGTTATTGTTACTGTGAGTATGTGGTAGTGTTCAATATTATTGTTACTGTAATATGTGGTAGTATTCAATCAAAATTATTGTTATTTCACTGTAATATGTGGTAGTGTTCAATATTATTGTTACTGTAAGATGTGTTTTATATTAGTGTTACTGTAAGATGTAGTTGTGTTCACTATTATTGTTACTGTATAATGTGGTAGTGTTCAATATTATTGTTACTGTAAGATGTATTAATGTACACTGTTATTGTTACTTTAATATGTGGTAGTGTTCAATATTATTATTGTTATTGTAAGATGTAGTTGTGTTCACTATTATTGTTACTGTAATATGTGGTAGTGTATAATATTATTATTGTTACTGTAAGACGTAGTAGTGTACAATATTATTGTTATTGTAATATGTGGTAGTGTTCAATATTATTGTTACTGTAAGATGTAGTTGTGTTCACTATTATTGTTATTGCAAGATGTAGTGTTCAATATTATTGTTACTGTAGGATGTAGTATTGTATACTGTTATTGTTACTGTAAAATGTAGTCGTGTACACTGTTATTGTTACTGTAAGATGTAGTAGTGTACACTGTTATTGTTACTGAAGATATGGTAGTGTTCACTATTATTGTTACTGTAACATGTAGTAGTGTTCACTATTATTGTTACTGCAAGATGTAGTGGTGTTCACTATTATTGTTACTGCAAGATGTAGTGTTCTATATTATTGTTTTTGTAACATGTAGTTGTGTTTATTATTATTGTTACTGTAATATGTGGTAGTGTTCAATATTATTGTTAGTGTAAGTTGTAGTAATGTACACTGTTATTGTTACTGTAAGGTGTAGTGGTGTTCACTGTTATTGTTACTCTAAGATGTAGTAGTGTTCACTATTATTGTTACTGCAAGAAGTAGTGTGCAATATTATTGTTACTGTAACATGTAGTTGTGTTCACTATTATTGTTACCGTAATATGTGGTAGGATTGAATATTATTGTTACTGTAAGATGCAGTGTTCTATATTATTGTTACTGTAAGATGCAGTGTTCTATATTATTGTTACTGTAAGATGTGGTAGTGTTCAATATTATTGTTATTGTAAGATGTTGTTCTGTTCACTATTGTTATTGTAAGATGTGGTAGTGTTCAATATTATTGTTACTGCAAGATGTAGTGTTCAATATTATTGTTACTGTAAGATGTAGTTGTGTTTACTATTATTGTTACTGTAAGATGTGGTGGTGGACATTGTCATTGTTACTGTAATATGTGGTAGTGTACACTGTCATTGTTACTGTAAGATGTAGTAGTGTTCACTGTCATTGTTACTGTAATATGTGGTAGTGAACAATGTCATTGTTACTGTAAAGATGTAGTAGTGTTCACTGTCAATTTGTTACTGTAAGATGTAGTAGTGTTCACTGTCATTGTTACTGTAATATGTGGTAGTGTACAATGTCATTGTTACTGTAAGATGTAGTAGTGTTCACTGTCATTGTTACTGTAAGATGTAGTAGTGTTCACTGTCATTGTTACTGTAATATGTGGTAGTGTACACTGTCATTGTTACTGTAAGATGTGAAGTAGTGTTCACTGTCATTGTTACTGTAAGATGTAGTAGTGTTCACTGTCATTGTTATTGCAATATGTTGTAGTGTACACTGTCATTGTTACTGTAAGATGTAGTAGTTTTCACTGTCATTGTTGCTGTAATATGTGGTAGTGTACACTGTTATTGTTACTGTAAGATGTAGTGTTCACTGTCATTGTTACTGTAATATGTGGTAGTGTACACTGTTATTGTTTGCTGTAAAGATGTAGTAGTGTTTACTATTATTGTTACTGCAAGATGTAGTGTTCAATATTATTGTTACTGTAAGATGTAGTTGTGTTCACTGTTATTGTTACTGTAATATGTGGTAGTGTTCGATATTATTGTTACTGTAAGATGTAGTTGTGTTTATTATTATTGTTACTGTAATATGTGGTAGTGTTCACTGTTATTGTTACTCTAAGATGTAGTAGTGTTCACTATTATTGTTACTGCAAAGTAGTTAGTGTGCAATATTATTGTTACTGTAACATGTAGTTGTGTTCACTATTATTGTTACCGTAATATGTAGGTAGGGTTCAATATTATTGTTACTGTAAGATGCAGTGTTCTATATTATTGTTACTGTGAGATGCAGTGTTCTATATTATTGTTACTGTGAGATGCAGTGTTCTATATTATTGTTACTGTAAGATAGGGTAGTGTTCAATATTATTGTTATTGTAAGATGTAGTTCTGTTCACTATTATTGTTACTGTAAGATGTGGTGGTGGACACTGTCATTGTTACTGTAATATGTGGTAGTGTTCACTGTCATTGTTACTGTAAGATGTAGTAGTGTTCACTGTCATTGTTACTGTAATATGTGGTAGTGAACAATGTCATTGTTACTGTAAGATGTAGTAGTGTTCACTGTCATTGTTACTGTAAGATGTAGTAGTGTTCACTGTCATTGTTACTGTAATATGTGGTAGTGTACAATGTCATTGTTACTGTAAGATGTAGTAGTGTTCACTGTCATTGTTACTGTAAGATGTAGTAGTGTTCACTGTCATTGTTACTGTAAAAGATGTGGTAGTGTTACACTGTCATTGTTACTGTAAGATGTAGTAGTGTTCACTGTCATTGTTACTGTAAGATGTAGTAGTGTTCACTGTCATTGTTATTGCAATATGTTGTAGTGTACACTGTCATTGTTACTGTAAGATGTAGTAGTGTTTACTATTATTGTTACTGCATGATGCAGTGTTCAATATTATTGTTACTGCAAGATGTGAGTGTTCTATATTATTGTTACTGTAAGATGTTGTTGTGTTCACTAATATTGTTGACACTGTAATATGTGGTAGTGTTCAATATTATTGTTACTGTAAAGATTTAGTACTGTACACTGTTATTGTTACTGTAAGGTGTAGTAGTGTTCACTGTTATTGTTACTGTGGGGATGTAGTAGTGTTCACTATTATTGTTACTGCAAGATGTAGTGTTCAATATTATTGTTACTGTAACATGTAGTTGTGTTCACTATTATTGTTACTGTAATATGTTGTAGTATTCAAAATTATTGTTACTGTAATATGTGGTAGTGTTCAATATTATTGTTACTGTAAGATGTGTTTTATATTAATGTTACTGTAAGATGTAGTTGTGTTCACTATTATTGTTACTGTATAATGTGGTAGTGTTCAATATTATTGTTACTGTAAGATGTAGTAATGTACACTGTTATTGTTACTGTAGGTATGTGGGTAGTGTTCAATATTATTGTTACTGTAATATGTGGTGAGTATTCAAAATTATTGTTACTATGTAATATGTGGTAGTGTTCAATATTATTGTTACTGTAAGATGTGTTTTATATTAGTGTTACTGTAAGATGTAGTTGTGTTCACTATTATTGTTACTGTATAATGTGGTAGTGTTCAATATTATTGTTACTGTAAGATGTATTAATGTACACTGTTATTGTTACTTTAATATGTGGTAGTGTTCAATATTATTGTTATTGTAAGATGTAGTTGTGTTCACTATTATTGTTACTGTAATATGTGGTAGTGTATAATATTATTGTTACTGTAAGACGTAGTAGTGTACAATATTATTGTTATTGTAATATGTGGTAGTGTTCAATATTATTGTTACTGTAAGATGTAGTTGTGTTCACTATTATTGTTATTGCAAGATGTAGTGTTCAATATTATTGTTACTGTAGGATGTAGTATTGTATACTGTTATTGTTACTGTAAAATGTAGTCGTGTACACTGTTATTGTTACTGTAAGATGTAGTAGTGTACACTGTTATTGTTACTGAAGATATGGTAGTGTTCACTATTATTGTTACTGTAACATGTAGTAGTGTTCACTATTATTGTTACTGCAAGATGTAGTGGTGTTCACTATTATTGTTACTGCAAGATGTAGTGTTCTATATTATTGTTTTGTAACATATAGTTGTGTTTATTATTATTGTTACTGTAATATGTGGTAGTGTTCAATATTATTGTTAGTGTAAGTTGTAGTAATGTACACTGTTATTGTTACTGTAAGGTGTAGTGGTGTTCACTGTTATTGTTACTCTAAGATGTAGTAGTGTTCACTATTATTGTTACTGCAAGAAGTAGTGTGCAATATTATTGTTACTGTAACATGTAGTTGTGTTCACTATTATTGTTACCGTAATATGTGGTAGGATTGAATATTATTGTTACTGTAAGATGCAGTGTTCTATATTATTGTTACTGTAAGATGCAGTGTTCTATATTATTGTTACTGTAAGATGTGGTAGTGTTCAATATTATTGTTACTGTAAGATGTGTTTTATATTAGTGTTACTGTAAGATGTAGTTGTGTTCACTATTATTGTTACTGTATAATGTGGTAGTGTTCAATATTATTGTTACTGCAAGATGTAGTGTTCAATATTATTGTTACTGTAAGATGTAGTTGTGTTTACTATTATTGTTACTGTAAGATGTGGTGGTGGACATTGTCATTGTTACTGTAATATGTGGTAGTGTACACTGTCATTGTTACTGTAAGATGTAGTAGTGTTCACTGTCATTGTTACTGTAATATGTGGTAGTGAAAAATGTCATTGTTACTGTAAGATGTAGTAGTGTTCACTGTCATTGTTACTGTAAGATGTAGTAGTGTTCACTGTCATTGTTACTGTAATATGTGGTAGTGTACAATGTCATTGTTACTGTAAGATGTAGTAGTGTTCACTGTCATTGTTACTGTAAGATGTAGTAGTGTTCACTGTCATTGTTACTGTAATATGTGGTAGTGTACACTGTCATTGTTACTGTAAGATGTAGTAGTGTTCACTGTCATTGTTACTGTACGATGTAGTAGTGTTCACTGTCATTGTTATTGCAATATGTTGTAGTGTACACTGTCATTGTTACTGTAAGATGTAGTAGTTTTCACTGTCATTGTTGCTGTAATATGTGGTAGTGTACACTGTTATTGTTACTGTAAGATGTAGTGTTCACTGTCATTGTTACTGTAATATGTGGTAGTGTACACTGTTATTGTTACTGTAAGATGTAGTAGTGTTTACTATTATTGTTACTGCAAGATGTAGTGTTCAATATTATTGTTACTGTAAGATGTAGTTGTGTTCACTGTTATTGTTACTGTAATATGTGGTAGTGTTCGATATTATTGTTACTGTAAGATGTAGTTGTGTTTACTATTATTGTTACTGTAAGATGTAGTTGTGTTCACTATTATTGTTACTGTAAGATGTAGTGTTCAATATTATTGTTACTGTAAGATGTTGTTGTGTTTACTATTATTGTTACTGTAGGATGTGGTAGTGTTCAATATTATTGTTACTGTAAGGTGTAGCGGTGTTCACTGTTATTGTTACTGTAAGATGTAATGTTCAATATTATTGTTACTGTAACATGTAGTTGTGTTCACTGTTATTGTTACTGTAATATGTGGTAGTGTTCAATTTTGTTGTTACTGTAAGATGTGGTAGTGTACACTGTTATTGTTACTGTAATATGTCGTTGTGTTCACTATTATTGTTACTGTAATATGTGGTAGTGTTCAATATTATTGTTACTGTAATATGTCGTTGTGTTCACTATTATTGTTACTGTAATATGTGGTAGTGTTCAATATTATTGTTACTGTAAGATGTAGTTGTGTTCACTATTATTGTTACTGTAATATGTGGTAGTGTTCAATATTATTGTTACTGTAAGATGTAGTTGTGTTTACTATTATTGTTACTGTAAGATGTGGTGGTGGACACTGTCATTGTTACTGTAATATGTGGTAGTGTACACTGTCATTGTTACTGCAAAATGTAGTAGTGTTCACTGTCATTGTTACTGTAATATGTGGTAGTGTACACTGTCATTGTTACTGTAATATATGGTAGTGTACACTGTCATTGTTAATGTAAGATGTAGTAGTGTTCACTGTAATTGTTACTGTAAGATGTAGTAGTGTTCACTGTTATTGTTACTGTAATATGTGGTGGTGTAAACTGTCATTGTTACTGTAAGATGTAGTAGTGTTCACTGTTATTGTTGCTGTAATATGTGGTAGTGTACACTGTTATTGTTACTGTAAGATGTAGTGTTCACTGTGATTGTTACTGTAATATGTGGTAGTGTACACTGTTATTGTTACTGTAAGATGTAGTAGTGTTCACTATTATTGTTACTGCAAGATGTAGTGTTCAATATTATTGTTACTGTAAGATGTAGTTGTGTTCACTCTTATTGTTACTGTAATATGTGGTAGTGTTCAATATTATTGTTACTGTAGGATGTAGTAGTGTACACTGTTATTGTTACTGTAAGATGTAGTAGTGTACAATATTATTGTTACTGTAAGATGTAGTAGTGTACACTGTTATTGTTACTGTAAGATGTGGTAGTGTACACTGTTAGTGTTACTGTAAGGTGTAGTAGTGTTCACTGTTATTGTTATTGTAAGATGTAGTAGTGTTTATTATTATTGTTACTGTAATATGTGGTAGTGTTCAATATTATTGTTACTGTAAGATGTAGTTGTGTTCACTATTATTGTTACTGTAAGATGTAGTAGTGTTCACTGTCATTGTTACTGTAATATGTGGTAGTGTACACTGTCATTGTTACTGTAAGATGTAGTAGTGTACACTGTCATTGTTACTGTAAGATGTAGTAGTGTTCACTGTCATTGTTACTGTAATATGTGGTAGTGTACACTGTTAGTGTTACTGTAAGATGTAGCGTTCACTGTCCTTGTTACTGTAATATGTGGTAGTGTTCAATATTTTTGTTACTGTAAGATGTAGTAGTGTGCACTGTTATTGTTACTGTAATATGTGGTAGTGTTCAATATTATTGTTATTGTAAGATGTAGTTCTGTTCACTATTATTGTTACTGTAATATGTGGTAGTGTTCAATATTATTGTTACTGTAATATGTAGTTGTGTTCACTATTATTGTTACTGTAATATGTGGTAGTGTTCAATATTATTGTTACTGTAAGATGTAGTTGTGTTCACTATTATTGTTACTGCAAGATGTAGTGTTCAGTATTATTGTTACTGTAACATGTAGTTGTGTTCACTATTATTGTTACTGTAATATGTGGTAGTGTTCAATATTATTGTTACTGTAAGATGTAGTTGTGTTTACTATTATTTTTACTGTAAGATGTGGTGGTGGACACTGTGAATGTTACTGTAGTATGTGGTAGTGTACACTGTCATTGTTACTGTAAGATGTAGTAGTGTTCACTGTCATTGTTACTGTAATATGTGGTAGTGTTCAATATTATTGTTACTGTAATATGTGGTAGTATTCAATATTATTGTTACTGTAAGGTGTAGTAGTGTTCACTGTTACTGTTACTGCAAGATGTAGTAGTGTTCACTATTATTGTTACTGCAAGATGTAGTGTTCAATATTATTGTTACTGTAAGATGTAGTTGTGTTCACTATTATTGTTACTGTAATATGTGGTAGTGTTCGATATTATTGTTACTGTAAGATGTAGTTGTGTTTACTATTATTGTTACTGTAAGATGTGGTAGTGTACACTGTTATTGTTACTGTAATATGTAGTTGTGTTGACTATTATTGTTACTGTAATATGTAGTTGTGTTCACTATTATTGTTACTGTAATATGTAGTGTGCACTATTATTGTTACTGTAATATGTGGTAGTGTTCAATATTATTGTTATTGTAAGATGTAGTAGTGTTCACTGTTATTGTTACTGTAAGATGTTGTGTTCAATATTATTGTTAATGTAAGATGTAGTAGTGTTCAATATTATTGTTATTGTAAGATGTAGTTGTGTTCATTATTATTGTCTCTATACGCTTCATATTTTACAGTTAATAGTAACCAATATGTTGGTGTTACTACTTAACACATTTTTTCCTGTGTTTATAACAATAGAATAATGTTACCATCACAAATGGGGTATTTGGGATTCTTCCAGAACTGGACTTGATACCTTGTTCCTTCCCTTGCCCTAGTGTACACATTAACAGTTGGTAAGTACAGCTCTCCTTACCACAGTGTATACACTAACAGTTGGTAAGTACAACTCTCCTTACCCCAGTGTATACATCAACAGTTGGTAAGTACAGCTCTCTTTACCCCAGTGTACACACTAACAGTTGGTAAGTACAGCTCTCCTTACCCCAGTGTGTACATCAACAGTTGGTAAGTACAGATCTCCTTACCCAGTGTATATCAACAGTTGGTAAGTACATATCTCCTTACCCAGTGTACACACTAACAGTTGGTAAGTACAGCTCTCCTTACCACAGTGTACACACTAACAGTTGGTAAGTACAGCTCTCCTTACCCCAGTGTACACACTAACAGTTGGTAAGTACAGGTCTCCTTACCCCAGTGTACATATTAACAGTTGGTAAGTACAGCTCTCCTTACCACAGTGTATACACTAACAGTTGGTAAGTACAGCTCTCCTTACCACAGTGTACACACTAACAGTTGGTAAGTACAGCTCTCCTTACCCAGTGTATAGATCAACAGTTGGTAAGTACAGCTGTCCCTTACCCAGTGTATACACTAACAGTTGGTAAGGTAATTACAGCTCTCCCTTACCCCAGTGTATACATCAACAGTTGGTAAGTATAGATCTCCTTACCCAGTGTACACACTAACAGTTGGTAAGTACAGCTCTCTTTACCCCAGTGTACACACTAACAGTTGGTTAGTACAGCTCTCCTTTCCCCAGTCTATACATCAACAGTTGGTAAGTACAGCTGTCCTTTCCCTAGTGTACACACACACACTTTGTAAGTACAGCTCTCCTTATTCCAGTGTACACACTAACAGTTGGTAAGTACAGCTCTCCGTACTCCAGTGTATACATCAATAGTTGGTAAGTACAGCTCTCCGTACTCCAGTGTACACATTAACAGTTGTTAAGTACAGCTCTCCTTACCCCAGTGTACACAGTAACAGTTGGTTAGTACAGCTCTCCTTACCCCAGTCTATACATCAACAGTTGGTAAGTACAGCTGTCCTTTCCCTAGTGTACACACACACACTTGGTAAGTACAGCTCTCCTTACCCCAGTGTACACACTAACAGTTGGTAAGTACAGCTCTCCTTACCCCAGTGTATACATCAACAGTTGGTAAATACAGCTCTCCTTACCCCAGTGTACACACTAACAGTTGGTAAGTACAGCTCTCCGTACTCCAGTGTATACATCAACAGTTGGTAAGTACAGCTCTCCTTACCCCAGTGTACACACTAACAGTTGGTAAGTACATCTCTACTTACCACAGTGTACACACACACAGTTGGTAAGTACAGCTCTCCTTACCACATTGTACACACTAACAGTTGGTAAGTACAGCTCTCCTTACCCCAGTGTACACACTTACAGTTGGTAAGTACAGCTCTCCTTACCCCAGTGTACACACTAACAGTTGGTAAGTACAGATCTCCTTAACGGTAGATGAATCTTTGAAAAGATAAAAACATCCAATTATAAATATACATTTAATTATATCTGTGTAGAATATTTACACCTCGTTATAAAACATCCGTTCTCTTCTTCTGTGTTTAAACATATTTGTTTTAATATATTTTAGTAGAATTTCAAAAGCAACACACTGAATGGGGCACCAAATATAACGTCTTTGGTAGACCATGAAACTCTGAACATCACAAATTCACAATATACATGTAAACATTTACACGGACTACCAGTCTATATGCACTTCAAGTACCTGGTTATTTTAGAATAATTATTATATTACATTTCTGAAGAGACATTACAAATAACTGAAGTTGTTTAAGCATTAACCTCAAGTACATTTATCAAATAAAGACAACAACTCTTTTTTTGGTTACACTCTGGATTTCTCTCTAAATAACCTCACACATACGTCAGTACTGAATTACTGAAAATTACAATTAAGAAACTCAAATGTCTAAGCCACATACACGAAAAGAATCAAACAAACCCAAATGTCCAAGCCACATCGAAGAAAAGAATCAAACAAACTCAAATGTCTAAGCCACATCGAAGTAAAGAATCAAACAAACTCAAATGTCTAAGCCACATCGAAGTAAAGAATCAAACAATCTCAAATGTCTAAGCCACTTAGACGAAAAGAATCAAACAAACTCAAATGTCTAAGCCACTTAGCCGAAAAGAATCAAACAAACTCAAATGTCTAAGCCACTTAGACGAAAAGAATCAAACAAACTCAAATGTCTAAGCCACATCGAAGTAAAGAATCAAACTCAAATGTCTAAGCCACATCGAAGTAAAGAATCAAACAATCTCAAATGTCTAAGCCACTTAGACGAAAAGAATCAAACAAACTCAAATGTCTAAGCCACTTAGACGAAAAGAATCAAACAAACTCAAATGTATAAGCCACATCGAAGAAAAGAATCAAACAAACTCAAATGTCTAAGCCACATCGAAGAAAAGAATCAAACAAACTCAAATGTCTAAGCCACATCGAAGTAAAGAATCAAACAAACTCAAATGTCTAAGCCACATCGAAGAAAAGAATCAAACAAACTCAAATGTCTAAGCCACATCGAAGAAAAGAATCAAACAAACTCAAATGTCTAAGCCACATCGAAGAAAAGAATCAAATAAACTCAAATGTCTAAGCCACATACACGAAAAGAATAAAACTCAAATGTCTAAGTCACATATACGAAAGGAATCAAACAAACCCAAATGTCCAAGCCACATCGAAGAAAAGAATCAAACTCAAATGTCTAAGCCACTTAGACGAAAAGAATCAAACAAACTCAAATGTATAAGCCACATAAAAATAAATAACCCCATCATCACCACCAAAGAGATAAAAAAATCAATTTGATTTTTTTTTTCAGGCACTTGTGGGTAAGTGAACGTTACGTCAGGCACTTGTGGGGACAGTGAACATAACGTGACAACAACGAAACACGCAAGGCCGCTATAGCACAAAATCTTAAAAAGAGAAAAAGCCACAGATGTGTGTTGACGTCATGTTTAAACCAATAACTACACTGTTAACACATTATGTTTACTGTTACAACGAACTGAAAACAATCTAACATAAACTGTCTGGCCTAGTACAAGTCTACTTATAATAAATAATACCTGTTGCATATTGCAACGTTTGTAGTATAGCGATCTAATCGATGCTTTAATATAAGCAGTTGTCCCAGATACAGATCACACAATATTTACGTACATTGCGCGTGTGTGTACAAGCGTTGTTCAGAAGCTTACACACGACACATTATTACGTTATATATAAAACACTCGAGCACTACACTTTTGCATAGCTTGTGATGTTGTACCTAGCATGGCCGGGTTTTCTGGTATAATCGGCACAGTTTGTTTCTGCAGTACATTTGTTTAACAAGACGGGTGGGGAACTCTACCTTCCTTTAAAGAAGGAAACCACAACATGTCTAGTTTTGAAGATCATGTGATTGATTGATGAGAGGTCAAGATATTGGAGAAATATGATTAAAGATTCATAAATATAAATAACTTTTTAAGCTATTACGAATAGTTAAAGATGAAAGATAAGAAATAGATTGACCTTTCTAATAAATACCGTTCAGCTAGGTTATTAAGTGGAACTTAATATAAAACATACAATGTATGAACGACAATAATCGACACCGCTGAAAAATGCACATTAGAGAGAAAAGACAGTACCACACCAAGTTTATGTAATCCATAATAGAATAATTATATACGAACAAGGTTATTTTTAAACAGAACGACTAAAGCGCCATCTATTACCTAAATTAATATACAGAAGATGTACTTGTTGATATTCTAGCATTAGATAAATTGGTCTATTAATATTTAGTCTTGACTGAATTGATTCATATTTATAGCAGATTCTTTTTTATTAAATATTTAAAATTTTCATAAGTAATAACTTAGTTTTTAGTAGAATGATTCTACCTACTATTTTGAAATACAGTACAGTTTCAAATATTATGAACTGAAAAATGACGAGTTATAGGTTTAACAATAGGAACTCGTTACAATGCGAAGTAACAATGCTAAATAAATTTTAAGTATTGTTGGATAGGAAGAGGTGTCTCCGAATAATTTTAAAAAATATTTTTGTGCTGTTGCAAAATGAGGAGCGTTGTCGTGACAACAGCTGATTTGATTCAAAGTGAACTAAGTTGGTAATATTCTGGGGGGCTGTGTATTTATTGATGAAGAATTGTGTTGTCCCACAGGGGGCTCTCTACGTAATTTATAGAGTCATAATAGCCACTGTAGTTAAAACTAAGTTCACTGTTCGTCCAACACTGACCGTTGTACAGGTCTGAAGATGGATTATAAACAGAAGTGTTTCCAACAGAACCTGTGGGATCATGCAACGAGATGGTTGAAGAGATATGTTGCTTAGGAGTTGTGACGCCACATCGTGGTATGTGGTTCTCGTTGTTGCTAGAAAGATCACAAAATATACTTTGACCGTTAGACGGCACGAAGTTTCTTGCGTCGTCACCTGCTCGGCACGAATTAAAAGTTGTCATTCTATAATTATCATATCGGCCGTAGTCTTCCTGAATGTAAGAAGGTGGGTTCGGTGAGGGGTGTTGGTCGATTTGACCGACATTCTCATGAGGGTAGAGTGTTGCCATACGTTGGTCTGAGATGCTAAAATTCATTAGAGCTCCACGAGATTGGACGCACCCCACTGGAGAAGATTGTGGAACGTGATCATGTCCCAGTGGAGGGTAGATCATGGAGCAGGCCGTAGAATAAACTTCCTGTTTATCCGTCACGTGGTAGGATGTCTCCGAATTGTCTCTTTGTTGTGATTGATTGTGCGTGGGCGGAGGTGTCTTGTAATAGTTACAGGCCACAAAGGGCGGTGTGTATTCTCGCTGACCGCTGGGAGTATAACTTGACATTCTGTCTTTCGAGTAAAGACTAGGGTAAATCCGTGGTTGCTGGCACTGTGGAGAGGTTTTCGGGCTCTCTCCAGGGCTGGAACTTGGAGACAGATAGGTTGAAGGAGGCGATCTGTGGCGTGTAGAACCACTCAACAAGCGGAGACTAGGAGTCGTTTTGTACTTGTCCGAGTTGGCGGGGTGAACGAAGTCGACTCCAGCCACCACTGGTTGAATAACAGGGGAACCTTCTGGGGAGATCACCTCATTAGTTGGGTGAATAACAGGAGGACCTTCTGGAGACATCACCTCATTAGTTGGTAGCTTGTTTCCTTGAAAAACCCGATCTGTTGACGCTTGGGAAATTGAAAGGTCTTGGTCCTCACGAGACTCTGGTTCTTCTGAACGCGTGGTATTCCGGCAACGGTCAATCTCCGATTCAGTATATTCGATGTGGTTATTTTGTGCAGGAGGGTTTGAAATCAACCCTTCTTCCTTGTCCAGGGAATTCTCCTTGTCAAAACTCTCACTACCACTGTCACCTTGGTAAGAAGAACCATCTTTGTTTTGTCTTTTGTGTTTCATGCGGCGATTCTGGAACCACACCTTGACCTGCCTTTCGCTCAGGTCGAGGGACGCGGCGATCTCAATACGACGTGGTCTGCACAAATACTTGTTAAAGTGGAACTCTTTTCTAGTTCCAACAGCTGCGTGGTGGTGTAAGCTGTTCGCAGCCTCCTTGGCAACCCGTTGTCTCCGCCCTCTATGTGGAGAAAAGATCACGATAACGTTAGAAATGAAGTGTGTAAAGAAATGTGATCACTATTGAAACAAGTGTAAAGAAATGTGATCACTATTGAAATACGTGTGTAAAGAAATATGATCACTATTGAAATAAGTGTGTAAAGAAATGTGATCACTATTGAAACAAGTGTGTAAAGAAATGTGATCACTATTGAAACAAGTGTAAAGAAATGTGATCATTATTGAAATAATTGTGTAAAGAAATGTGATCACAACTGAAATAATTGTGTAAAGAAATGTGATCACAATTGAAACAAGTGTAAAGAAATGTGATCACTGTTGAAATAAGTGTGTATAGAAATGTGATCACAACTGAAATAATTGTGTATAGAAATGTGATCACAACTGAAATAATTGTGTAACGAAATGTGATCACAATTGAAATAATTGTGTAAAGAAATGTGATCACAACTGAAATAATTGTGTAAAGAAATGTGATCACAATTGAAATAATTATGTAAAGAAATGTGATCACTATTGAAACAAGTGTAAAGAAATGTGATTACTATTTAAACAAGTGTGTAAAGAAATGTGATCACTATTGAAACAAGTGTGTAAAGAAATGTGATCACTATTGAAACAAGTGTGTAAAGAAATGTGATCACTATTGAAACAAGTGTAAAGAAATGTGATCACTATTGAAATAAGTGTGTAAAGAAATGTGATCACTATTGAAACAAGTGTGTAAAGAAATGTGATCACTATTGAAACAAGTGTAAAGAAATGTGATCACTATTGAAATAATTGTGTAAAGAAATGTGATCACAATTGAAATAATTATGTAAAGAAATGTGATCACTATTGAAACAAGTGTAAAGAAATGTGATTACTATTGAGACAAGTGTGTAAAGAAATGTGATCACTATTGAAACAAGTGTGTAAAGAAATGTGATCACTATTGAAACAAGTGTGTAAAGAAATGTGATCACACAAGCAAGTGTGTAAAGAAATGTGATCACTATTGAAACAAGTGTGTAAAGAAATGTGATCACTATTGAAACAAGTGTGTAAAGAAATGTGATCACTATTGAAACAAGTGTAAAGAAATGTGATCACTATTGAAATAAGTGTGTAAAGAAATGTGATCACTATTGAAATAAGTGTGTAAAAAAAATTGATCCAATATATACTAAGAGTTTGAGTGAAAGTTTATCTGATACCAAAGCCACATCGGGCTATCTGCTATGCCCACCGAAAGGAATCGAACCCCTAATTTTAGCGTTGTAATTCCGAAGACTTTGCGCTGTCCAAGCGGGGGACATTCGCGTAAACGTAAAATTAATTACGTTTACTCAGGATATATCACGAAACTTTCTCTGTGGCTGATAGTTTTGTTGGAACGTGTTTGTACAGATCGATTTTATTATTAACCGGTTTCTTTCAAAACGATCGTGTCACTGGTATGGAAAGTTAAACATATTCAGATGTCTGCTGTGGATAAACTGTGTTTTATAATTCCTGCCTATGAATAACTGTTTTACTTTTTGTGTATGAACAATTTTATTTTGTATTTTCTGTATATTAATAATTCTATTTTATACTTTCTGTTTATAAATGATTAATTTAAATTCTTTGTGTATTAGTAATTCTGTTTTATAATTTCTCTGTTAAATTACTAATAAACGATAAAGAGCTCATTGTAAAAAAATCATTATATTTATTACGATCAACTTATTGTGTATCACCACAACTTAATGGTAAATTTCCGGAATATTAATATTAAAATTCGAGGTTCGATCCTTGCGAATGGAATAGAGTGTAATGTAGTTTTACGCTGAAGTGGAACAAGACAAAATATTATTATAGTGTTCTGGTGTGTTCCAGTGGTGTTGTTCTGGAATCGACCAAATTATTTCTATTGTAATAATTCCTTAAAGAAGGAAATGGATAAAATATGTTAAGATAACGTTTATGAAGAGATGGTAAAACAGAATTTGATTATACAGAAGCAGATATCTTTATCGATTCAAATAACGTTGGTTTGTTGGATCTGAGGTGTAAACCAATGCTCGTATTATGAAAAATGTTTTTAATACATTCGTTCATGAACAACAAAATTCAATCGATTCAATAAATTTCGGCTAAAGAGGAAGTTATTTAAACATTCCTTGTTGTCAACACAAACTGCTATTAACACAAAATTCACTTCTGGTTCACGACTACTAATAAAACAAAACTTGTTCCTTCGAAGCGCTATCTCACGGAGAAATGGAAAACTAAAAAAAAACGAGATCAAATAAGACACGTTTTCCACACGCATATAGTTATAATACAATTTGTTTGAAGACACTTATTAGATACTAGAATGTTCTAAACCTCTTCTGGGAACGACAGTATGAGATAAGCCAAGAGCTCAAGCTGTTTATACGCTTGAAGAAACTGCAATAATCAACCTTGTGGTTTTCATTTCCTTTACAAATTAGCCTCTGTACCGGACTGAGCATATACGAATGTCATACAATATTAATCATGATAAATTAGTAAGTAATAAGGAGATTATTTATAAACGTAACTTGATTTCTTTGAACTGGATCCATCAGATTCGTTTTTTAAATAGATTGACGAGAGATAGTAACTGTTTCAACACTGTGTTACTCAAGAACGTTTATAAGTTTGGCGTAAGAATAAGAAAAAAAAAGCTAGCTATACGATCTCTTTACATGCTCTTAATGGTTGTAGGAAAAAAAATAAGTCTGTATCAAATTACGCCTGAATTCTCATAAGATACGAGTACGAGGTCAATGTTTTCTGCTTTTCTTATTTAAAACAAAAACTAGATACAATCTGTAGCGCGTCATAAACAATTCGTCATTTTAGTGACACAAATATTACTGTCCTAATGTATTTAATTGGTGACACAAATATTACTGTTCTAATGTATTTAATTGGTGACACAAATATTACTGTCCTAACGTATTTAATTGGTGACACAAATATTACTCTCCTAATGTATTTAATTGGTGACACAAATATTACTGTCCTAATATATTTAGTTAGTGACACAAATATTACTGTCCTAATGTATTTAGTTGGTGACAAATATTATTGTCCTAATGCATTTAATTGGTGACAAATATTACTGTCCTAATGTATTTAGTTAATGACACAAATATCACTGTCTTAATGTATTTAGTTAGTGACACAAATATTACTGTCCTAATGTATTTAGTTGGTGACACAAATATTACTGTCTTAATGTATTTAGTTAGTGACACAAATATTACTGTCCTAATGTATTTAGTTGGTGACACAAATATTACTGTCTTAATGTATATAATTAGTGACACAAATATTACTATCCTAATGTATTTAGTTGGTGACAAATATTATTGTCTTAATGTATTTAGTTAGTGACACAAATATTACTATCCTAATGTATTTAGTTAGTGACACAAACATTACTATCCTAATGTATTTACCTAGTGACACACATTACTGTCCTAATGTATTTAGTTGGTGACAAATATTACTGTCTTAATGTATTTAGTTAGTGACACAAATATTACTGTCCTAATGTATTTAGTTGGTGACAAATATTACTCTTCTAATGTATTTAGTTGATGACAAATATCACTGTCCTAATGTATTTAGTTGGTGACAAATATTACTGTCCTAATGTATCTAGTTGATGACAAATATTACTGTCCTAATGTATTTAGTTGGTGACAAATATTGCTGTTCTAATGTATTTAGTTGATGACAAATATTACAGTCCTAATGTATTTAGTTGGTGACAAATATCACTGTCCTAATGTATTCAGTTGGTGACAAATATTACTGTCCTAATGTATTTAATTGGTGACAAATGTCACTGTTCTAATGTATATAGGTGGTGACAAATATCACTGTCCTAATGTATTTAGTTGGTGACAAATATTGCTGTTCTAATGTATTTAGTTGATGACAAATATTACAGTCCTAATGTATTTAGTTGGTGACAAATATCACTGTCCTAATGTATCTAGTTGATGACAAATATTACTGTCCTAATGTATTTAGTTGGTGACAAATATTACTGTTCTAATGTATTTAGTTGGTGACAAATATTACTCTTCTAATGTATCTAGTTGTTGACAAATATCACTGTCCTAATGTATTTAGTTGGTGACAAATATTACTGTTCTAATGTATTTAGTTGGTGACAAATATTGCTGTTCTAATGTATCTAGTTGATGACAAATATTACTGTCCTAATGTATTTAGTTGGTGACAAATATTACTCTTCTAATGTATCTAGTTGATGACAAATATCATTGTCCTAATGTATTTAGTTGGTGACAAATATTACTGTCCTAATGTATCTACTTGATGACAAATATTACTGTCCTAATGTATTTAGTTGGTGACAAATATTACTGTCCTAAGTATTTAGTTGGTGACAAATATTACTGTCCTAATGTATCTAGTTGATGACAAATATTACTGTCCTAATGTATCTAATTGATGACAAATATTACTGTCCTAATGTATTTAGTTGGTGACAAATATTACTGTCCTAAGTATTTAGTTGGTGACAAATATTACTGTTCTAATGTATCTAGTTGATGACAAATATTACTGTCCTAATGTATCTAGTTGATGACAAATATTACTGCCCTAATGTATCTAGTTGATGACAAATATTACTGTCCTAATGTATTTAGTTGGTGACAAATATTACTGTCCTAAGTATTTAGTTGGTGACATATATTACTGTCCTAATGTATCTAGTTGATGACAAATATTACTGTCCTAATGTATCTAGTTGATGACAAATATTACTGTTCTAATACAGATATTCCTAACAGATTAGTGATTTAAACAAACATACAGATATTCCCAACAGATTAGTGATTTAAACAAACATACAGATATTCCCAACAGATTACTCATTTAAACAACATAGAGATATTCCTAACAGATTAGTGATTTCAACAAACAGACAGATATTCCTAACAAATTAGTGATTTCAACAAACATACAGATATTCCTAACAAATTAGTGATTTAAACAAACATACAGATATTTCTACCAGATTAGTGATTTAAACAAACATACAGATATTCCTAACAAATTAGTGATTTAAACAAACATACAGATATTCCTAACAGATTAGTGATTTAAACAAACATACAGATATTCCCAACAGATTAGTGATTTAAACAAACATACAGATATTCCTAACAGATTAGTGATTTAAACAAACATACAGATATTCCCAACAGATTACTGATTTAAACAAACATAGAGATATTCCTAACAGATTAGTGACTTAAACAAACAGACAGATATTCCTAACAAATTAGTGATTTAAACAAACATACAGATATTTCTACCAGATTAGTGATTTAAACAAACATACAGATATTCCTAACAAATTAGTGATTTAAACAAACATACAGATATTCCTAACAAATTAGTGATTTAAACAAACATACAGATATTTCTACCAGATTAGTGATTTAAACAAACATACAGATATTTCTAACAGATTAGTGATTTAAACAAACATACAGATATTCCTAACAGATTAGTGTTTTAAACAAACTTACAGATATTCCCAACAGATTAGTGATTTAAAGAAACATAGAGATATTCCTAACGAATTAGTGATTTCAACAAACATACAGATATTCCTAACAGATTAGTGATTTAAACAAACATACAGATATTTCTAACAGATTAGTGATTTAAACAAACATACAGATATTCCTAACAGATTAGTGTTTTAAACAAACATACAGATATTCCCAACAGATTAGTGATTTAAAGAAACATACAGATATTCCAAACAGATTAGTGCTCTAAACAAACATACAGATATTCATAACAAATTAGAGATTTAAACAAACATAGAGATATTTCCAACAGATTAGTGATTTAAACAAACATACATATATTCCCAACAGATTAGTGATTTAAACAATCATACAGATATTCCTAACAGATTACTGATTTAAACAAACATAGAGATATTCCTAACAAATTAGTGATTTAAACAAACATACAGATATTTCTAACAGATTAGTGATTTAAACAAACATACAGATATTCCAAACAGATTAGTGATTTAAACAAACATACAGATATTCTTAACAGATTAGTGATTTAAGCAAACATACAGATATTCCCAACAGATTAGTGATTTAAAAAAACATACAGATATTCCTAACAGATTAGTGATTTAAAAAAACATACAGATATTCCTAACAGATTAGTGATTTAAACAAACATACAAATATTCCCAACAGATTTGTGATTTAAACAAACATACAGATATTCCCAACAGATTAGTGCTATAAACAAACATACAGATATTCATAAGAAATTAGAGATTTAAACAAACATAGAGATATTCCCAACAGATTAGTGATTTAAACAATCATACAGATATTCCCAACAGATTACTGATTTAAACAAACTTACAGATATTCCTAACAAATTAGTTATTTAAACAAACATACAGAAGTGTCTAATAGATTAGTGATTTAAACAAACATACAGATATTCCTAACAGATTAGTGTTTTAAACAAACATACAGATATTCCTAACAGATTGGTGATTTAAACAAACATACAGATATTCCCAACAGATTAGTGATTTAAAAAAGCATACAGATATTCCCAACAGATTAGTGCTCTAAACAAACATAGAGATATTCATAACAAATTAGAGATTTAAACAAACATAGAGATATTTCCAACAGATTAGTGATTTAAACAAACATAAAGATATTCTTAACACGTTAGTGAATTCCCAAGAAATTAGTGATTTAAACAAACATAAAGATTTTTCCAACAGATTAGTAATTTAAACAAACCTACAGATATTTTTAACAGATTAGTTATTTAAAAAGGTATACAGATATTCCAAATAGTTTAGTGATTTAAACAAATATACAGATATTCAAAACAGATTAGTGATTTAAACAAACATACAGATATTCCTAACAAATTAGTGATTTAAACAAACATACAGATATTTCTAACAGATTAGTGATTTAAATAAACATACAGATATTCCCAAGAAATTAGTGATTTAAATAAACATACAGATATTCCCAAGAAATTAGTGATTTAAACAAACATACAGATATTCCTAACAGATTAGCGATTTAAAGAAACATACAGATATTCCTAACAGATTAGTGATTTAAAGAAACATACAGATATTCCTAACAAATTAGTGATTTAAACAAACATACAGATCTTCCTAACAGATTAGTGATTTAAACAAACATACAGATATTCCCAACAGATTAGTGATTTAAACAAACATACAGATATTCTTAACAGATTAGCGATTTAAACAAACATACAGATATTTCTAACAGATTAGCGATTTAAAGAAACATACAGATATTCCGAATAGATTAGTGATTTAAAAAAAGATAGAGATATTCCTAACAAATTAGTGACTTAAACAAACATACAGATATTCCCAGCAGATTAGTGCTCTAAAGAAACATACAGATATTGATAACAAATTATAGATTTTAACAAACATACAGATATTCCCAAGAGATTAGTGACTTAAACAAACATACAAATATTCCTAACAGATTACTGATTTTAACAAGCATAGAGATATTCTTCACAAATTAGAGATTTAAACAAACATACAGATATTCCTCACAGATTAGTTATTTAAACAAACATATAGATATTCCTAACAGATTAGTGATTTAAACAAACACAGATATTCCTATCAGATTAGTTATTTAAAGAAACATACAGATATTCCTAAGAGATTAGTGATTTAAACAAACATACAGATATTCCTAACAGATTAGTGATTTAAAAAACATACAGTTATTTTCAACAGATTAGTGATTTAAACAAACATACAGATATTCTTAACAGATTAGTGATTTATACAAACATACAGATATTCCCAACAGATTAGTGATTTAAACAAACATACAGATATTCCCAACAGATTAGTGGTCTAATCAAACATACAGATATTTCCAACAGATTAGTGATTTAAACAAACATACAGATATTCCTAACAGATTAGTGATTTAAGCAAACATACAGATATTCCCAACAGATTAGTGATTTAAACAAACATACAGATATTCTTAACAGATTAGTGATTTAAACAAACATACAGATATTCCTAACAGATAAGTGAGTTAAAGAAACATACAGATATTCCCAACAGATTTGTGATTTAAACAAACATACAGATATTCCCAACAGATTACTGATTTAAACAAACATACAGATATTCCTAACAGATTAGTGATTTAAACAAACATACAGATATTCCTAACAGATTAGTGATTTAAGCAAACATACAGATATTCCTAACAGATTAGTGATTTAAACAAACATACAGATATTCCCAACAGATTACTGATTTAAACAAACTTACAGATATTCCTAACAAATTAGTTATTTAAACAAACATACAGAAGTGTCTAATAGATTAGTGATTTAAACAAACATACAGATATTCCTAACAGATTAGTGTTTTAAACAAACATACAGATATTCCTAACAGATTAGTGATTTAAACAAACATACAGATATTCCCAACAGATTAGTGATTTAAAGAAACATACAGATATTCCCAACAGATTTGTGATTTAAACAAACATACAGATATTCCCAACAAATTAGTGATTTAAACAAACATACAGATATTCTTAACAGATTAGTGATTTAAACAAACATACAGATATTCCTAACAGATTAGTGATTTAAAGAAACATGCAGTAATTTCCAACAGATTAGTGATTTAAACAAACATACAGATATTCCTAACAGATTAGCGATTTAAACAAAAATACAGATATTCCTAACAGATTAGTGATTAAAACAAATATACAGATATTCCCAACAGATTACTGATTTAAACAAACATACAGATATTCCTAACAGATTAGTGATTTGAGCAAACATACAGATATTCCTAACAGATTAGTGATTTAAACAAACATACAGATATTCCCAACAGATCAGTGATTTAAACAATCATACAGATATTTTCAACAGATTAGTGATTTAAAGAAACATACAGATATTACCAACAGATTTGTGATTTAAACAAACATACAGATATTCCCAACAGATTAGTGCTCTAAACAAACAGAGATATTCATAACAAATTAGAGACCTAAACAAACATAGTGATATTTCCAACAGATTAGTGATTTAAACAAACATAAAGATTTTTCCAACAGATTAGTAATTTAAACAAACATACAGATATTTTTAACAGATTAGTGATTTAAAAAACATACAGATATTCCCAACATATTAGTGTTTTATACAAACATACAGATATTCCGAATAGATTAGTGATTTAAAGAAACATAGAGATGTTTTTAAGAAATTAGTGATTTAAAGAAATATACAGATATTCCTAACAGATTAGTGATTTAAACAAACATACAGGTATTCTCAACAGATTAGTGACTTAAACAAGCATACAGATATTTCCAACAGATTAGTGATTTAAACAAACATAAAGATATTTCTAACACATTAGTCATTTAAACAAACATACAGATATTCCCAAGAGATTAGTGATTTAAACAAACATAGAGATATTCCTAACAGATTAGCGATTTAAACAAACATACAGATATTCCGAATAGATTAGTGATTTAAACAAACATACAGATATTCCTAACAGATTAATGATTTAAAGAAACATACGGATATTCCCAACAGATTACTGATTTAAACAAACATACAGATATTCCCAAGAGATTTGTGATTCAAACAAACATACAGATATTGCCATGTGATTAGTGATTTAAAGAAACATACAGATATTCCCTAGAGAGTAGTGATTTAGACAAACATACAGATATTCCTAAGAGATTAGTGACTTAAACAAACATACAGATATTCATCACAAATTAGAGATTTAATCAAACATAGAGATATTTCCCAATGATTAGTGATTTAAACAAACATACAGATATTCATAACAAATTAGAGATTTAATCAAACATAGAGATATTTCCCAAAGATTAGTGATTTAAACAAACATACAGATATTCTTAACATATTAGTGATTTAAACAAACATACAGATATTTCTAACAGATTAGTGATTTAAGTAAACATACAGGTATTCCTAACAGATTAGCGATTAAACAAACATACAGATATTCCTATCAGATTAGTGATTTAAACAAACATACAGATATTCCTAACAGATTAGTGATTTAAAGAAACATACTGATATTCCGAATAGATTAGTGATTTAAACAAACATAAAGATATCTCTAACAGATTAGTGATTTAAACAAACATACAGATATTCTTAACATATTAGTGATTTAAACAAACATACAGATATTTCTAACACTTTAGTCATTTAAAGAAACATACAGATATTCCCAACAGATTAGTACTTTAAACAAACATACAGATATTCCTAACAGATTAGCGATTTAAACAAACATACAGATATTCCCAACAGAGTAGTGATTTAAAGAAACATACAGATATTCCGAATAGATTAGTGATTTAAAAAAAGATAGAGATATTCCTAACAAATTAGTGATTTAAACAAACATACAGATATTCCCAACAGATTAGTGATTTAAACAAACATACAGATATTCCTAACAGATTAATGATTCAAACAAACATACGGATATTCCCAACAGATTACTGATTTAAAGAAACATACAGATATTCCCAACAGATTAGTGATTTAAAGAAACATACAAATATTCCCAACAGATTAGTGACTTAAACAATCATACAAATATTCCTAATAGATTACTGATTTAAACAAACATAGAGATATTCCTAACAAATTAGTGATTTAAACAAACATACAGATATTCCCAACAGATTAGTAATTTAAACAAACATACAGATATTCCCAACAGATTATTGACTTAAACAAAGAAATATTCCTAACAGATTAGTGATTTAAACAAAGATACAGATATTCCCAACAGATTAGTGATTTAAACAATCATACAAATATTCCTAATAGATTACTGATTTAAACAAACATACAGATATTCCTAACAAATCAGTGATTTAAAGAAACATACAGATATTTCTAACAGATAAGTGATTTAAACAAACATACAGATATTCCTAACAGATTAGTGATTTAAACAAACATACAGATACTCCCAACAAATTAGTGATTTAAACAAACATACAGATATTCCCAACAGATTACTGATTTAAACAAACATAGAGATATTCCTAACAAATTAGTGATTTAAACAACATTACAGATATTCCTAACAGGTTAGTGATTTAAACAAACACACAGTAATTCCAACAGATTAGTGATTTAAGCAAACATACAGATATTCCTAACAGATTAGTGATTTAAACAAACATACAGATATTCCTAACAGATTAGTCATTTAAACAAACATACAGATATTCCCAACAGATCAGTGATTTAAACAAACATACAGATATTCCTAACAGATTGGTGATTTAAACAAACATACAGATATTCCTTACAGATTAGTGATTTATACAAACATACAGATATTCCCAACAGTATAGTGATTTAAAGAAACATACAGATATTCCTAACAGATTAGTTATTTAAACAAACATTTAGATATTCCCAACAGATTAGTGCTCTAAACAAACATACAGATATTTATAACAAATTAGAGATTTAATCAAATATACAGATATTTCCAACAGATTAGTGATTTAAACAAACATACAGATATTCTTAACAGATTAGTGATTTAAACAAATATACAGATATTCCCAACAGATTAGTGATTTAAACAAACATACAGATATTCCCAACAGATTAGTGCTCTAATCAAACATACAGATATTCCTACAGATTAGTGATTTAAACAAACATTCAGATATTCTCAACAGATTAGTGATTTAAACAAACATACAGATATTCCTAACAGATTAATGATTCAAACAAACATACGGATATTCCCAATAGATTAGTGATTTAAACAAACATACAGATATTCTTAACAGATTAGTGACTTAAAGAAAAATACAGATATTCCCAACAGATTAGTGATTTAAAGAAACATACAGATATTCCCAATAGACTCATATTCTCTTCGCTTATTTTTATCGAGTGTATTCTTGAGGTTGACATCTTGTATTAGACATGAAATATTTCTTGTCTGTTTGCTCTCGCAACTTTAACGGTTAAGGATATTCAAAGAGATTTCATAGAAATAATGAAGAAACATCAAGATAAATGAAAGAACGAATCCTGTAACTTCTAAACAGTTTCACTATAATCTGGATGGTTGGATACAAACAGAGCGCTCTTTATTCCTTGGTGGAACCACCTAACCCCGACAAAGCTCCGATCATGCTCTGGTGATAAGAGTTTCAGGGCTCTACAAGTCCACTAGAACTCTGCCATATAAGGTCAGTGATGTCTTAAGAACAGTGTTTTTAGGTCTTCATAATGTTAAAACTCTACTTATGATAGTGTTCAAACTTTAGGACGTAAAAACATTAAATATACGAATAAAAATATGGAAGAATGTACTTGATTAAAGATTTGTTTAACAAAGTCAAACCAAGTATTACTCTCCTAAATGGAGGGTGACTTAAAGGTTATAAGTTACTTGACCTGTGAAACCTGACGTTTATGTGCAAGACTCGTGCGTTAAGAGTGACGGTCAAATGCAAGTGCTGGCGGCGGGTGTTATTGAATAGCTGCCTTCTTTTTATTCTAACAGACAGCGGATTCATGTCGATGATACATGTTACGTGTGAACAGTGTTAAATATCCTGTCCTTAACAATGTGAAATAATGAACATGTTACTGGAAGTTAACACCGACAAACCTCAAGTGAATGACCTCGATATTCCATAATTATGTTCACAGCAGAAAGAAGTCTTATGAAGTTTGTGAAACGACAGACCAGAAGACAGGATCTTTCGAAACGTCTTTCTATAACAGTTCGTTTCCGTCAGTTCCAAGACGTTTTCTGTTGAAAATTTTGATTAATGAGCACAAACCAAAGGATAAACATATGATAAATAAGCGAACCATTCCATCGAACAAGGATATTGTTTAATTTTAATGTGTTTTGTAACTTATGAGCTGCTCTCTAGTATCATAAAACTACACAATATTACCACGGGTATCGAAATCCGCTTTATGGCATCATAAAACTACACAATATTAGTGATGTGCCTATCACAGGTATTGAAACTAGCTCTCTAGCGTCATAAAACTACAAAATATTGGTATCAAAACCTGCTCTCTAGCGTCATAGATCTACACAATATAACATTAATGATGTGCCTATCACAGGTATTGAAACTAGCTCTCTGGCGTCATAAAACTACATAATATTGGTATCGAAACCTGCTCTCTAGCGTCATAGATCTACACAATATAATATTAGTGATGTGTCTATCACAGGTATTGAAACTAGCTCTCTAGCGTCATAAAACTACATAATATTGGTATCGAAACCTGCTCTCTAGCGTCATAGATCTACACAATATAATATTAGTGATGTGCCTATCACAGGTATTGAAACAAGCTCTCTAGCGTCATAAAACTACATAATATTGGTATCGAAACCTGCTCTCTAGCGTCATAGATCTACACAATATAATATTAGTGATGTGCCTATCACAGGTATCGAAACCTGCTTTCCAGCGTCACAGATCTACACAATATGATATTAGTGTTCTACCTTCCACGGGTGTCGAAACCCGGTATTTAGCGTCATAAAGTTTACCTCTGTACCCTTACGGGTATAGAATAAAAACTAGAAGAACGTTCGGGTTTACTGAAAAGATCCCAGCAAAGAGGGCACAGGACTCGTGATATGAGAGTCGAGGGTTCGAATTTCTGTTATACCAAATGTTATTAGATTTTACATTACATTATTACTGTGTTTAGAAGCGGAAACAAAGTCGTTATGATCTGTTAAACAACAATCTCAGTAAATTTTAACTTTAATCATTACTGTGTTTAGAAGTGGTAACAAAGTCGTTATGATCTGTTAAACAACAATCTCAGTAAATTTTAACTTTAATTATTACTGTGTTTAGAAGTGGTAACAAAGTTGTTATGATCTGTTAAACAACAGTCTCAGTAAATTTTAACTTTAATTATTAGTGTGTTTAGAAGTGGTAACAAAGTCGTTATGATCTGTTAAACAACAATCTCAGTAAATTTTAACTTTAATTATTACTGTGTTTAGAAGTGGTAACAAAGTTATGATCTGTTAAACAACAATCTCAGTAAATTTTAACTTTAATCATTACTGTGTTTAGAAGTGATAACAAAGTTGTTATGATCTCTTAAACAACAATCTCAGTAAATTTTAACTTTAATTACTACGGTGTTTAGAAGTGATAACAAAGTTGTTATGATCTGTTAAACAACAGTCTCAGTAAATTTTAACTTTAATTATTATTGTGTTTAGAAGTGGTAACAAAGTTGTTATGATCTGTTAAACAACAATCTCAGTAAATTTTAACTTTAATCATTACTGTGTTTAGAAGTGGTAACAAAGTTGTTATGATCTGTAAAACAACAATCTCAGTAAATTTTAACTTTAATCATTACTGTGTTTAGAAGTGGTAACAAAGTTGTTATGATCTGTAAAACAACAATCTCAATAAATTTTAACTTTAATCATTACTGTGTTTAGAAGTGGTAACAAAGTTTTTATGATCTGTTAAACAACAATCTCAGTAAATTTTAACTTTAATCATTACTGTGTTTAGAAGTCGTAACAAAGTCGTTATTATCTGTTAAACAACAATCTCAATAAATTTTAACTTTGATTATTACTGTGTTTAGAAGTGGTAACAAAGTTGTTATGATCTGTTAAACAACAATCTCAGTAAATTTTAACTTTAATTATTACTGTGTTTAGAAGCGGAAACAAAGTCGTTATGATCTGTTAAAGAACAATCTCAGTAAATTTTAACTTTAATCATTACTGTGTTTAGAAGTGGTAACAAAGTTGTGATGATCTGTTAAACAACAGTCTCAGTAAATTTTAACTTTAATTATTACGGTGTTTAGAGGCGGAAACAAAGTCGTTATGATCTGTTAAACAACAATCTCAGTAAATTTTAACTTTAATTATTACTGTGTTTAGAAGTGGTAACAAAGTTGTCATGATCTGTTAAACAACAATCTCAGTAAATTTTAACTTTAATCATTACTGTGTTTAGAAGTGGTAACAAAGTCGTTATCATCTGTTAAACAACAGTTTCAGTAAATTTTAACTTTAATCATTACTGTGTTTAGAAGTGGTAACAAAGTTGTTATGATCTGTTAAACAACAATCTCAGTAAATTTTAACTTTAATCATTATCGTGTTTAGAAGTGGTAACAAAGTTGTGATGATCTGTTAAACAACAGTCTCAGTAAATTTTAACTTTAATTATTACGGTGTTTAGAAGTGGTAACAAAGCTGTGATGATCTGTTAAACAACAGTCTCAGTAAATTTTAACTTTAATTATTAGTGTGTTTAGAAGTGGAAACAAAGTCGTTATGATCTGTTAAACAACAATCTCAGTAAATTTTAACTTTAATTATTACGGTGTTTAGAAGTGGTAACAAAGCTGTGATGATCTGTTAAACAACAGTCTCAGTAAATTTTAACTTTAATTATTACTGTGTTTAGAAGCGGAAACAAAGTCGTTATGATCTGTTAAACAACAATCTCAGTAAATTTTAACTTTAATTATTACTGTGTTTAGAAGTGGTAACAAAGTTGTGATGATCTGTTAAACAACAATCTTAGTCAATTTTAACTTTAATTATTACTGTGTTTAGAAGTGGTAACAAAGTTGTGATGATCTGTTAAACAATAGTCTCAGTAAATTTTAACTTTAATTATTACTGTGTTTAGAAGTGCTAACAAAGTTGTAATGATCTGTTAAACAACAATCTCAGTAAATTTTAACTTTAATTATTACGGTGTTTAGAAGCGGAAACAAAGTCGTTATGATCTGTTAAACAACAATCTCAGTAAATTTTAACTTTAATTATTACTGTGTTTAGAAGTGCTAACAAAGTTGTAATGATCTGTTAAACAACAATCTCAGTAAATTTTAACTTTAATTATTAGTGTGTTTAGAAGTGGTAACAAAGTTGTGATGATCTGTTAAACAACAGTGTCAGTAAATTTTAACTTTAATTATTACGGTGTTTAGAAGTGGTAACAAAGTTGTTATGATCTGTTAAACAACAGTCTCATTAAATTTTAACTTTAATTATTACGGTGTTTAGAAGCGGAAACAAAGTCGTTATAATCTGTTAAACAACAATCTCAGTAAATTTTAACTTTAATCATTACTGTGTTTAGAAGTGGAAACAAAGTCGTTATGATTTGTTAAACAACAATCTCAGTAAATTTTAACTTTAATTATTACTGTGTTTAGAAGTGGTAACAAAGTCGTTATGATTTGTTAAACAACAATCTCAGTAAATTTTAACTTTAATCATTACTGTGTTTAGAAGTGGAAACAAAGTCGTTATGATTTGTTAAACAACAATCTCAGTAAATTTTAACTTTAATCATTACTGTGTTTAGAAGTCGTAACAAAGTCGTTATGATCTGTTAAAGAACAATCTCAGTAAATTTTAACTTTAATCATTACTGTGTTTAGAAGTGGTAACAAAGTTGTGATGATCTGTTAAACAACAGTCTCAGTAAATTTTAACTTTAATTATTACGGTGTTTAGAGGCGGAAACAAAGTCGTTATGATCTGTTAAACAACAATCTCAGTAAATTTTAACTTTAATTATTACTGTGTTTAGAAGTGGTAACAAAGTTGTCATGATCTGTTAAACAACAATCTCAGTAAATTTTAACTTTAATCATTACTGTGTTTAGAAGTGGTAACAAAGTCGTTATCATCTGTTAAACAACAGTTTCAGTAAATTTTAACTTTAATCATTACTGTGTTTAGAAGTGGTAACAAAGTTGTTATGATCTGTTAAACAACAATCTCAGTAAATTTTAACTTTAATCATTATCGTGTTTAGAAGTGGTAACAAAGTTGTGATGATCTGTTAAACAACAGTCTCAGTAACTTTTAACTTTAATTATTACGGTGTTTAGAAGTGGTAACAAAGCTGTGATGATCTGTTAAACAACAGTCTCAGTAAATTTTAACTTTAATTATTAGTGTGTTTAGAAGTGGAAACAAAGTCGTTATGATCTGTTAAACAACAATCTCAGTAAATTTTAACTTTAATTATTACGGTGTTTAGAAGTGGTAACAAAGCTGTGATGATCTGTTAAACAACAGTCTCAGTAAATTTTAACTTTAATTATTACTGTGTTTAGAAGCGGAAACAAAGTCGTTATGATCTGTTAAACAACAATCTCAGTAAATTTTAACTTTAATTATTACTGTGTTTAGAAGTGGTAACAAAGTTGTGATGATCTGTTAAACAACAATCTTAGTCAATTTTAACTTTAATTATTACTGTGTTTAGAAGTGGTAACAAAGTTGTGATGATCTGTTAAACAACAGTCTCAGTAAATTTTAAGTTTAATTATTACTGTGTTTAGAAGTGCTAACAAAGTTGTAATGATCTGTTAAACAACAATCTCAGTAAATTTTAACTTTAATTATTACGGTGTTTAGAAGCGGAAACAAAGTCGTTATGATCTGTTAAACAACAATCTCAGTAAATTTTAACTTTAATTATTACTGTGTTTAGAAGTGCTAACAAAGTTGTAATGATCTGTTAAACAACAATCTCAGTAAATTTTAACTTTAATTATTACTGTGTTTAGAAGTGGTAACAAAGTTGTGATGATCTGTTAAACAACAGTGTCAGTAAATTTTAACTTTAATTATTACGGTGTTTAGAAGTGGTAACAAAGTTGTTATGATCTGTTAAACAACAGTCTCATTAAATTTTAACTTTAATTATTACGGTGTTTAGAAGCGGAAACAAAGTCGTTATAATCTGTTAAACAACAATCTCAGTAAATTTTAACTTTAATCATTACTGTGTTTAGAAGTGGAAACAAAGTCGTTATGATTTGTTAAACAACAATCTCAGTAAATTTTAACTTTAATTATTACTGTGTTTAGAAGTGGTAACAAAGTCGTTATGATTTGTTAAACAACAATCTCAGTAAATTTTAACTTTAATCATTACTGTGTTTAGAAGTGGAAACAAAGTCGTTATGATTTGTTAAACAACAGTCTCAGTAAATTTTAACTTTTATTATTACTGTGTTTAGAAGTGGTAACAAAGTCGTTATGATTTGTTAAACAACAATCTCAGTAAATTTTAACTTTTATTATTACTGTGTTTAGAAGTGGTAACAAAGTCGTTATGATTTGTTAAACAACAGTCTCAGTAAATTTTAACTTTAATTATTACTGTGTTTAGAAGTGGTAACAAAGCCGTTATGATCTGTTAAACAACAATCTCAGTAAATTTTAACTTTAATTATTACTGTGTTTAGAAGTGGTAACAAAGCCGTTATGATCTGTTAAACAACAGTCTCAGTAAATTTTAACTTTAATTATTACTGTGTTTAGAAATAAGGTAAGAAAATAACAAGTTTTGTGTTACTTTAATTTTCTAACTTTAATAACCAGACACATGAAATTAATAATTTTAGATCTCACCCAAAGAAGAAAAGGTGTTTTAAAGGTTAGAAAGACGAAGGAAGACACGATGAACAATATCTAGTTTTGTTGAACAATATCTAGTTTTGTTGAACAATATCTAGTTTTGTTTTGGTTTTGTTTTACTGATATGAAATAATGAACAAAGCTGTATGTTTTGATAGATAAACATGTTTTTATTAGAATGTGCAGAATAATGTGCGTAGTGTAAGAAACTCATGTTTTTATCTGTTAACTTCTGAATACTTGTATAACCATTATTGTACTCCTTAGAAATTGGTAGAGTTGACTGAAGCTAATACTTTTACGTGTATAAACGAAACGTTTGAAGTAACGATATATTTGGTACAAAAAGTCCTTTTGTCTTCGGGCATCATTCTGAAACTTTGTAAATGTTTCAAGTATGAATCTACAAGTCGAGCTGATAAACATCGTCTCTGAAGAACAGGACTGGTCCACCGTGTTGTCCATGAATAATAACATTACAATCAGATCTAGTTACCTACTAAAAACACAACTAAAAGTCCATCCAGAAAGGAGTATAGCGAGCTAAATATTGTTTTTTTACATTGTTTCCTCAGTGGGGTTCCAGCACAGTTATCGACATTTTCGACCGTAAACCTAATAATATTTCACGAGATTTGTCCACATTGTGAGAGTTAGAGTAAAATATTAGGATAACAGTGGAAAGTAACAACTCAAAAATAAAACAAATTGAAAGTGTTAAAACTACGTCTTTAATCGTCCTAAACAATACGTGTAATTAAAGTAAGAATGAATATCCCATTACCTATAATTAAAATGTTTCTCAACCATTTAACCAGTACCGTGAAATGATCATCAATTAACAAGAAAGTTGTTGTAGTAACGAGACTACTCCTAATTGGAATATAAAGTATTATTATCATATAGTGTGATTAAAATGATTATCTAACTAACCGAAACTATCTAAAGCTCTCTACTTAACTTTAAACTGACTAAAGCTCTCTACCTAATATTAAACTCTCTAAAGCTCTCTATTTAGCTTTGAACTATCTAAAGCTCTCTACATAACTATAAAATGTCTAAATTTCTCTAATAAACTTCAAATTATCTAAAGCTCTGTAATTAGATTAGTACAATTGAATGTTCTCTACTTAACATTAAACTGCCTATAGCTCTCTACTTAAATGTGTACAATCTAAACCTCTTTACTTAACTTTAAACTATCTAAAGCTCTCTACTTAAATTTGTACAATCTAAACCTCTTTACTTAACTTTAAACTATCTAAAGCTCTCTACTTAAATTTGTGCAATCTAAACCTCTTTACTTAACTTTAAACTATCTAAAGCTCTCTACTTAAATTTGTATAATCTAAACCTCTTTACTTAACTTTAAACTATCTAAAGCTCTCTACTTAAATTTGTACAATGGAAACCTCTTTACTTAACTTTAAACTATCTAAAGCTCTCTACTTAATTGTAAACTGTCTGAAGCTCTTTATTTAACTTAAAAACTGTCTAAAGCTCTCTACTTAACTGTAAACTGTCTGAAGCTCTTTATTTAACTTTAAACTATCTAAAGCTCTCTACTTAACTGTAAACTGTCTGAAGCTCTCTACTTAACTTTAAACTGTCTAAAGCTCTCTACTTAACTGTAAACTGTCTGAAGCTCTTTATTTAACTTTAAACTATCTAAAGCTCTCTACTTAAGTGTAAACTGTCTAAATTTCTCTAATAAACTTCAAATTATCTAAAGCTCTGTAATTAGATTAGTACAATTGAATGTTCTCTACTTAACATTAAACTGCCTATAGCTCTCTACTTAAATTTGTACAATCTAAACCTCTTTACTTAACTTTAAACTATCTAAAGCTCTCTACTTAAATTTGTGCAATCTAAACCTCTTTACTTAACTTTAAACTATCTAAAGCTCTCTACTTAAATTTGTATAATCTAAACCTCTTTACTTAACTTTAAACTATCTAAAGCTCTCTACTTAAATTTGTACAATGGAAACCTCTTTACTTAACTTTAAACTATCTAAAGCTCTCTACTTAATTGTAAACTGTCTGAAGCTCTTTATTTAACTTTAAACTGTCTAAAGCTCTCTACTTAACTGTAAACTGTCTGAAGCTCTTTATTTAACTTTAAACTATCTAAAGCTCTCTACTTAACTGTAAACTATCTGAAGCTCTCTACTTAACTTTAAACTGTCTAAAGCTCTCTACTTAACTGTAAACTGTCTGAAGCTCTTTATTTAACTTTAAACTATCTAAAGCTCTCTACTTAAGTGTAAACTGTCTGAAGCTCTTTACTTAACTTTAAACTGTCTAAAGCTCTCTATTTAACTGTAAACTGTCTGAAGCTCTTTATTTAACTTTCTACTATCTAAACCTCTCTACTTAACTGTAAACTGTCTGAAGCTCTTTACTTAACTTTAAGCTGTCTAAAGCTCTCTAGTTAACTGTAAAATGTCTGAAGCTCTGTACTTAACTTTAAACTGTCTAAAGCTCTCTACTTAACTGTAAACTGTCTGAAGCTCTTTATTTAACTTTAAACTATCTAAAGCTCTCTACTTAACTGTAAACTGTCTGAAGCTCTCTACTTAACTTTAAACTCTCTAATCCTCTCTACTTAACTGTAAACTGTCTGAAGCTCTTTATTTAACTTTAAACTATCTAAAGCTCTCTACTTAACTGTAAACTGTCTGAAGCTCTTTATTTAACTTTAAACTGTCTAAAGCTCTCTACTTAACTTTAAACTGTGTAAAGCTCTCTACTTAACTTTAAACTGTCTAAAGCTTTCTACTTAACTTTGAACTGTCTAATGCTTTCTACTTAACTATATAAATTTCTTTAGTAAGTGAATCTCAACATCCTGTATAGTGCTACCTCGTGTAAAAGATGTTACTATGACTAATCCAGTACAAGTTACAGTGAAAACCGTTTAAAATAAGTTTATTTAACTGTTCCACTCATGCTCTATTTAAACTTGCTTTTTTGAGAACACGTCATCTTGATACGTGTTTTTATCATGTGCACATGGTCATTTTTAACTATGAAGATTGGGTCTCAAATCGATCAAGATTCTCTTGATTATTTATTGAAGTTCTCTGTTATTTAGCAGATAATTTAAAAATAACAAATAAATAGTATTCATATAGTATTCAAATAACAATTAAGAGAGTTGTGTGCAGACGTATGACACCAAACACCGTACAATTGTAAATAAACCTGAGACGTAATCAAGCACACAAGTCTTCACCGATCTCTATCGGTGTGAGCCGTCGCTACTAATTGTTTGTGAGCTCCTGGTCAAAGGTTAAAATACCCAATGCAGTAAGAATATCAGAGTTCGTTTTTATTTGTGCCATCACATAATTCAGCATGTCTTTCTAACGTGTGTTCTGTGTTATTATATACTATATACAAACATAGTTAAGTTTTCTACAGATAAGATAACATGAAATATCTGGTGATAGCGTTGTATTCATGTAAAACACTACAAACTTTATCAGTGGAAGAACAAGGTGATAGTATATATTATATATCCAATAGAAAAATAAACAAAATACAAACCAATAACTTATTAACTTATTTGTTGAGCCTACTTTTAAATTAATTTGCCTACACATTTGGAATAATTGGATAAGACTCTGATAAATGAACGACCTATGTTGGAATAGTTGGTTCAATAGATCATGAAATGTAAGTTACTTCTGTCTTTTTAATTACAAATCGGATTATACACCAAACAATTTTAGGCCAATTATTGTGCTAAAAAACACACAAATATTCATGTTATCACGTAGACACAGAATTATTAGCTGTCTGACATGGTTATCCCATAATAAGACAGTCAAATAACATGGATATCCCATAACAAAACTGTCAAATAACATGGTTATATCATAATAAAAAAGTCAAATAACATGGATATCCCATAACAAAACTGTCAAATAACATGGTTATATCATAAAAAAAAAGTCAAATAACATGATTATACCAAAACAAGAGTGTCAAATAACATGGTTATACCATAATAAGACAGTCAAATAACATAGTTATATCATAATAAAACTCTCAAATAACATGGTTGTCCCATAATAAAACTGTCAAATAACATGGTTATTCCATAATAAAACAGTCAAATAAAATGGTTATCTCATAATATTAAACTTGAAATTCTAACGAATTTCTCAGCTTGATAAATGTTGTATTGTTTTACAATGAAGTATACTTCGGATGTTTATGGTAATACACCTATATATTAATTTATATAGAACTACAAATTGTCCCTCGTAACACAAACAGTTTCGCTTTTACCGATATTTACCACAATGTATATGGTTATGCTCGTCGTTAGCTGTACATGTAATATTATATTGTTGTTCCGTTTTTACTGAGAAGTAAAATGTTGTACATCCTGGAATATTCGAGTGAATTTCATTTTTGTTTAACAACTTTTGTAATCAAACAGAACAAAAGTACACAACTGAATATGTGGGATAAGAACTTGAGTAAAAAAACCGAGGCAGGACTAAAGCGACCTCACCTTACTTTTCAACTAAATCTGCTTGGATGGTTTAACAGCTATTACAGAGACTAATTATTAATACTGTATGAGTTGTCAGCACTTTTAAACAGATATATTTGTAAACAGAACGAAGTCGGTATTTAACTTAATCTACAAATTTTTATGTATTTGAACATTTGTAGTGCATATTGGAGGGATTTACACATTTTGATAAAAGTTAAAAAAACGACCCATATACTGCAGATAGATATAAAGGGATATTATATACTATATGATATTATAGCGTCCTAATATCAAGTATTATCATGATATTATAGTGTCTTAATATTACGTAGTATCATGATATTATATATTTATTAATATCATGATGTTATATAGTGTCCAAATATCATATAGTAATATCCAGATAATATATACTATCCTAATATGATGTTGTATCCTGATATTATAAAGTGTCCTGATATCATAAAGTGTCCTAATATCATGTAGTATCATGATATTATGTAGTATCCTAATACCATGTAGTATCATGATGTTATAGTGTCCTAATATCATATAGTATCATGATGTTATAGTGTCCTAATATCATATAGTATCATGATATTATAGTGTTCTAATATCATGGATTATCATATTAATATTATATAGTGGCCTAATATCATGTAGTATCATGATATTATGTAGTATCCTAATATCATGTATTATCATGATATTATATAGTGTCCTAATATCATGTAGTATTATGATATTATAGTGTCCTAATATCATGGATTATCATATTATATAGTGGCCTAATATCATGTAGTATCATGATATTATGTAGTATCCTAATATCATGTATTATCATGATATTATACAGTGTCCTAATATCATGTAGTATCTGATATCATATAGTGTCCTAATATCATGTAGTATCATGATGTTATAGTGTCCTAATATCATGTAGTATCATGATGTTTTAGTGTCCTAATATCATATAGTATCATGATATTATAGTGTTCTAATATCATGGATTATCATATTATATAGTGGTCTAATATCATGTAGTATCATGATGTTACAGTGTCCTAATATCATGTAGTATCATGATATTATGTAGTATCCTAATATCATGTAGTATTATGATATTATAGTGTCCTAATATCATGGATTATCATATTATATAGTGGCCTAATATAATGATGTTATATAATGTCCTAATATCATATAGTAATATCCAGATAATATATACTATACTAATACGATGTAGTAGTATCCAGATATTATATAGTATCCTGATATCATGTAGTATCATGATATTATACAGTCTCTTAATATTATGTAGTATCATGATTTTATATGTAGCCCTAATATCATGTGGTATCATGATATTATATGCTATCCTAACTACAGAACACCTAATTAATTATCCCCTCTTTGAGTAAAGTTCAGTATTGACAACAGAGTAACTGACCCCCACCCCTCTTCCTTATAAAGACAATAAATCATTCAGGGTAAAATAAAGAGGCCTAAGTCTTACCTTGACGCTGTTTTCGCACGACTTTCTTTTCTTTCATCCAAGGGTATTCCGGTACCGAAACGTTGAGACCGTCTACCTGGCTGGGTTGTTTGGTTGGCGGCGATGGAGACTGGGACATCGCTGAATACACGGCAGGAACGAGGTTTGGCTGATTCGCATTCTCCATGTGGCAGAGAGGTGGCACGACCGTGTTGTTCATCGACGATCCTCTGTGTGGCGACGCCGTCATAAATTCTGCCATGGACGGCTGGCTGTTGATAAATCCGCTCTCCATCAAAATTCTCGCTGAAAGTCCCGCATTCGGAATTAAACTTTCCTTTGTCAATCTCCGCCGCGCGCGCCCTCGCACCAGTTGCATTCAGCCAGCATTGAGTCGCATTTCTGTAATCTCTCCATTTCTGCTGCATCACGTGAAAATTTGAACCAATGGCAAACGTCACCAGCTTCTTGAATAAAAGAGACGCTTACCGTGACTTTGATCCTTCCGTCATGCGCGTGCTCGACCCACGGGTGGCTCCTCCCGTTCGTAAAGAGAACTGAAAAGTTCAAAACGTCAACTTGTCTTCATGTTTGTGAGAAATGTACAAATTATGACTTTTTAAAGTGATCTTTGGTTTGAACTTGTTAAATGAATGTTTTGATGTTGTACTCTGATATCTGTCAGTGACGCGTTCGTAAACATGCTTACAGTCGGCCCAACCACTTGACGCACCATCTTGTAGGTATTCCTCTTACTAATACATTCCTTTTCGACTAGGTGTCGCTAACCTACCAGTTGAAGAACGTTTCCAGGTGGAAGTTGCTCTTTCAACAAACCAATAGAACAATAAATCTGGTGTCACATGATTTCCAGGAAGTGTGACCAACCTATAGAGAGCTGTTCGGTAGGGTTCGAAACAAAAATTTCCTTACTGAAAAAGAGCTGTTGTTTTTTCTGGTAAGTCTGTATCCACTTGAAGAACTCACAAACTCCTGTGGAAAAACACAAGAGTTAGTGTTAATTTTAAATTGGATTACACTGTTTATTTAACCTCTAGAAACTCTTGCAACAGTATTACCCTGGTGTATTACAACTTCTTGTATCCACACCTGGATGTACTGTTTGTTTGTTTGTTTTTTGAATTTCGCACAAAGCTACTCGAGGGCTATCTGTGCTAGCCGTTCCTAATTTAGCAGTGTAAGACTAGATGGAAGGCAGCTAGTCACCACCGCCCACCGCCAACTCTTGGGCTACTCTTTTACAAACGAATAGTGGAATTGGCCGTCACATAATAACGCTCCCACGGCTCAAAGGGCGAGCATGTTTAGTGAGACGGGGATGCGAACCCGCGACCCTCAGATTACGAGTCGCACGCCTTAACACGCTTGGCCATGCCGGCCACTGACTGTGTTATATCTTGGGCAACACTTTTAACTATGCCATGGCTTGGGCGACACTCGTGTGTAGTCACTGATTACGCGTTTCAGGTGAGCGCGTGTTTTACACTGAGACGTAACACAAGGAACCACAAAATTGACTGAGATATAAGTAAACAGAGGCCATATATATGGCCTGGGTTTATTTTAGGAATTAACTCTAAATCGGGTTTTGCGACTTCTATATAACATCCACATCGCTGGGTCATCACATGGTGTTTTCTAACTCAAACCAAACACCACCAGGGCGTGTACTTCAGAGTAAGGCACAGCTGGCACAGACGTTTGTCTGTTTCCAAGCCTGTGGTACTAAAACGGTTGAAAACTGCTTCTTTACCAGAGACATACTAACAAGAAATATTTACGGAAAATGTGAAGACAATGGCCTCCATGTCCATAGGTGTCGTATCGACTATTTCTAATTATCTTAGAGATTAAACCAAGTAGATGCAAACGTAAACCATTGCCTTATATAATTTCGGCTTTCCTTCAAGTCAGCTACTTGGTACGTTCATTACGGGCAAAACTGTTCAGGTTCATCATGGAAACTTGATGTGGGAGTCGTGTGCGTGTGTAGAGGTTGTGGGTTATCTTTCCATTTCTGATCGCATTATAACCTTAGGAAAAGACCCCAACTCCGAAAATAAATGTGCTCGCTGAACAGCAACATTTTACCTACTCTTGTTTCTTTTAACCATGCATTTATTAAACTTAAAATCGTATAAACTAAATATGTTTAGTTTTACTGTGTTCATCCTGTAAATAAAACATGTTTTGTTTTACTGTGTTCATCCTGTAAATTAAACATGTTTTGTTTTACTGTGTTCATCCTGTAAATTAAACATGTTTTGTTTTACTGTGTTCATCCTGTAAATAAAACATGTTTTGTTTTACTGTGTTCATCCTGTAAATAAAACATGTCTTGTTTTACTGTGTTCATCCTGTAAATAAAACATGTTATGTTTTACTGTGTTCATCCTGCAAATAAAACATGTCTTGTTTTACTGTGTTCATCCTGTAAATAAAACATGTTTTGTTTTACTGTGTTCATCCTGTAAATAAAACATGTTTTGTTTTACTGTGTTCATCCTGTAAATAAAACATTTAATGTTTTACTAAGTTGATCCTGTAAATTAAACATGTCTTGTTTTACTGTGTTCATCCTGTAAATTAAACATGTTTTGTTTTACTGTGTTGATCCTGTAAATAAAACATGTCTTGTTTTACTGTGTTCATCCTGTAAATAAAACATGTTGTGTTTTACTATGTTGATCCTGTAAATTAAACATGTTTTGTTTTACTGTGTTGATCCTGTAAATAAAACATGTCTTGTTTTACTGTGTTCATCCTGTAAATTAAACATGTTATGTTTTACTGTGTTCATCCTGCAAATAAAACATGTCTTGTTTTACTGTGTTCATCCTGTAAATAAAACATGTTTTGTTTTACTGTGTTCATCCTGTAAGTAAAACATGTTATGTTTTACTGTGTTGATCCTGTAAATTAAACATGTTTTGTTTTACTGTGTTCATTCTGTAAATAAAACATGTTTTGTTTTACTATATTGATCCTGTAAATAAAACATGTTTTGTGTTACTGTGTTCATCCTGTAAATAAAACATGTTTTGTGTTACTGTGTTCATCCTGTAAATAAAACATGTCTTGTTTTACTGTGTTCATCCTGTAAATTAAACATGTTTGTTACTATATTGATCCTGTAAATTAAACTTGTCTTGTTTTACAGTGTTCATCCTGTAAATTAAACATGTCTTATTTTACTGTGTTCATCCTGTAAATTAAACATGTTTGTTACTATATTGATCCTGTAAATTAAACTTGTCTTGTTTTACTGTGTTAATCCTGTAAATAAAACATGTTATGTTTTACTGTGTTCATCCTGTAAATAAAACATGTTTTATTTTACTGTGTTCATCCTGCAAATAAAACATGTTTTGTTTTACTGGGTTCATTCTGTAAATTAAACATGTTTTGTTTTACTGTGTTCATCCTGCAAATAAAACATGTTTTGTTTTACTGTGTTCATCCTGTAAATTAAACATGTTTTGTTTTACTGTGTTGATCCTGTAAATAAAACATGTTTTGTTTTACTGTGTTGATCCTGTAAATAAAACATGTTATGTTTTACTGTGTTCATCCTGTAAATAAAACATGTTTTGTGTTACTGTGTTCATCCTTTAAATTAAACATGTTTGTTACTGGGTTGATCTTGTAAATAAAACATGTTTGTTACTGTGTTAATCCTGTAAAGTAAACAAGTTTGTTACTGTGTTAATCCTGCAAATTAAACATGTTTGTTACTGTGTTGATCCTGTAAATAAAACATGTTTGTTTTACTGTGTTCATCCTCTAAATAAAACATGTTTATTATTAGTGCAGTATCTCAGTGTCAGGTTTATATTTCTTGTATTGTCTAATGTATCTATTTGATAAAGGCTTTCTTTTGTAATCAAACTTTCTCTATTCACTACTTCGTAGCTAGCTGTCTTCATTTTTCAAGTTAATTTCTTCCTCCTATAACTTTATGAAATGTGAATTTTTCATTATGTCACTTGGGGTCATTTTCTGATCATTTTATCGTAGTTTAGATCTAAAGAAGCAGAAACCATTTGTACTCAACCCATTATTAAACGTTTCATTCGTATATTAACACTTAGACTTTCTTCTTATAATAATATTTTACCAGTTCCACACATTTAGGTTCATAGTTTCACATGTATACCACGGAGACATTTGCTTTTATTCAAAAACTGATATTAAGTTATATGAAGAGGTGACCTTCAGAGTATTATTATCAGTCTATAGAGAAAACTGTGGTGATTTATACTGGAATATACAGTGGTAACCACGTGGTGATTTATATCTATACTGAAACATACCGTGGTAACCACATGGTGATTTATAGATCGATGCTGAAACATACCGTGGTAACCACATGGTGATTTATATCTATACTGAAACATAGAGTGTGATATTATAACAGGTATGTAGAGTATGATATCATGATACGTATGTAGAGTGTGATATTATAAGAGATACACAGAATGTGGTTTTATAACACATATACAGTGTGGTATTATAACAGATATGTAGAGTATGATATTATAAGAGATACACAGAATATGGTTTTATAACACATTTCCAGTGTGGTTTTATAACACATTTCCAGTGTGGTATTATAACAGATATGTAGAGTATGATATTATAAGAGATACACAGAATGTGGTTTTATAACACAAATACAGTGTGGTATTATAACAGATATGTAGAGTGTGATATTATAAGAGATACACAGAATGTGGTTTTATAACACATATACAGTGTGGTATTATAACAGATATGTAAAGTATGATATTATAAGAGATACACAGAATGTGGTTTTATAACACATATACAGTGTGGTATTATAACAGATATGTAAAGTATGATATTATAAGAGATACACAGAATGTGGTTTTATAACACATATACAGTGTGGTATTATAACAGATATGTAGAGTATGATATTATAAGAGATACACAGAATGTGGTTTTATAAACACATACAGTGTGGTATCATAACAGATGTGTAGAGTATGATATTATAAGAGATACACAGAATGTGGTTTTATAAACACATATACAGTGTGGTATTATAACAGATATGTAGAGTATGATATTATAAGAGATACACAGAATGTGGTTTTATAACACATATACAGTGTGGTATCATAACAGATGTGTAGAGTATGATATTATAAGAGATACACAGAATGTGGTTTTATAACACATATACAGTGTGGTATCATAACAGATGTGTAGAGTATGATATTATAAGAGATACACAGAATGTGGTTTTATAACACATATACAGTGTGGTATTATAACAGATATGTAGAGTATGATATTATAAGAGATACACAGAATGTGGTTTTATAACACATTTCCAGTGTGGTATTATAACAGATATGTAGAGTGTGATATTATAAGAGATACACAGAATGTGGTTTTATAACACATATACAGTATGATATTATAACAGATATGTAGAGTATGATATTATAAGAGATACACAGAATGTGGGTTTATAACACATATACAGTGTGGTATTATAACAGATATGTAGAGTATGATATTATAAGAGATACACAGAATGTGGTTTTTATAACACATATACAGTATGATATTATAACAGATATGTAAAGTATGATATTATAAGAGATACACATAATGTGGTTTTATAACACATATACAGTGTGGTATTATAACAGATATGTAGAGTATGATATTATAAGAGATACACAGAATGTGGTTTTATAACACATATACAGTATGATATTATAACAGATATGTAAAGTATGATATTATAAGAGATACACATAATGTGGTTTTATAACACATATACAGTGTGGTATTATAACAGATATGTAGAGTGTGATATTATAAGAGATACACAGAATGTGGTTTTAAACACATATACAGTGTGGTATTATAACAGATATGTAGAGTATGATATTATAAGAGATACACAGAATGTGGTTTTATAACACATATACAGTGTGGTATTATAACAGATATGTAGAGTGTGATATTATAAGAGATACACAGAATGTGGTTTTATAACACATATACAGTGTGGTATTATAACAGATATGTAGAGTATGATATTATAAGAGATACACAGAATGTGGTTTTATAACACATATACAGTGTGGTATTATAACAGATATGTAGAGTACGCAGTATTGTAACGCACACCACTTCATGAACAGGTCGAACTGTCTTATGAACGTTTTTTAAAGAAGACACATTTTCGCCGTAAGATGAGTAAAGATTGTCATATTAGATCACATTTTAATGTTGTATCAGAGTTTTTATAGCTGTGTAATACCTTAATTTAATTGTTTATCATTAGGCTAAGCATGTGATGTAGAAACTGTTGTGGGCCTGGCATGGCCTAGCGCGTTGAGGCGTGCGCTTCGTAATCTGAGGGTCGCGGGTTCGCGCCCTAGTCGCGCCAAACATGCTCGCCCTTCCAGCCGTGGGGGCGTTATAATGTGCGGTCAATCCCACTATTCGTTGGTAAAAGAGTAGCCCAAGAGTTGGCGGTGGGTGGTGATGACTAGCTGCCTTCCCTCTAGTCTTACACTGCTAAATTAGGGACGGCTAGCACAGATAGCCCTCGAGTAGCTTTGTGCGAAATTTCAAAAAACAAAAACAAACAACAAACTGTTGAGAAGTTAGGGTAAAGATGTCCCTCAGTTCCATCACATCTAAAAAAAAACATAAAATGTTAGAATCTTTTTCAATCAATCACACGAAAGAAGTTTTCTCTCCTGTCTTGTTTCTACCAATTAACTTATTTCTAATAACTTCAATGTAAAACTGTTGGAAGAGCTTACGACAAGTATTCGTTCAGACATTGACTACGGTCCTACCCATTTTGAGGAATCCTTCATGGCCGGGTAGTTAAGGCACTCGACTCGTAATTTGAGAGTCTCGGATTTGAATCTCCGTCACACCAAATATTATCGCCCTTTTAACCGTGGGAGCGTTATAACGTGAAGGCCAATCCTACTTTCTATTGGTAAAAGAGCAGCCCAATTACCTATCTTGTTCACTTGTTAAATAGGCCACACGTAGAATCAACACTTAGCGAAGTGTTATAAGACAATTACCTATCTTGTTAACTCGTTAAATAGGCCACACGTAGAATCAACAATTAGCGAAGTGTTACAAGACAATTACCTATTTTGTTAACTCGTTAAATAGACCACACGTAGAATCAACACTTAGCGAAGTGTTACAAGACAATTACCTATCTTGTTAACTCGTTAAATAGGCCACACGTAGAATCAACACTTAGCGAAGTGTTATAAGACAATTACCTATTTTGTTAACTCGTTAAATAGACCACACGTAGAATCAACACTTAGCGAAGTGTTACAAGACAATTACCTATCTTGTTAACTCGTTAAATAGGCCACACGTAGAAACAAAAATTAGCGAAGTGTTACAAGACAATTACCTATCTTGTTAACTCTTTAAATAGACCACACGTAGAATCAATAAGATTCCCGCTTGTTTCATAAACTTGAGTACATGTTGTCATCCCAGTACCACTAACAGACACACTACACTATTGGTTAATACCAGTAATTGTCGTCCCAGTACCATTAATAGACACACTACACTATTGGTTAATACCGGTAATTGTCGTCCCAGTACCACTAACAGACACACTACACTATTGGTTAATACCAGTAATTGTCGTCCCAGTACCACTAACAGACACACTACACTATTGGTTAATACCAGTAATTGTCGTCCCAGTACCATTAACAGACACACTACACTATTGGTTAATACCAGTAATTGTGGTCCCAGTACCATTAACAGACACACTACACTATTGGTTAATACCAGTAATTGTCGTTCCAGTACCATTAACAGACACACTACACTATTGGTTAATACCAGTAATTGTGGTCCCAGTACCATTAACAGACACACTACACTATTGGTTAATACCAGTAATTGTGGTCCCAGTACCACTAACAGACACACTACACTATTGGTTAATACCGGTAATTGTCGTCCCAGTACCATTAACAGACACACTACACTATTGGTTAATACCAGTAATTGTGGTCCCAGTACCACTAACAGACACACTACACTATTGGTTAATACCAGTAATTGTGGTCCCAGTACCACTAACAGACACACTACACTATTGGTTAATACCAGTAATTGTCGTCCCAGTACCATTAACAGACACACTACACTATTGGTTAATACCAGTAATTGTGGTCCCAGTACCATTAACAGACACACTACACTATTGGTTAATACCAGTAATTGTGGTCCCAGTACCACTAACAGACACACTACACTATTGGTTAATACCAGTAATTGTGGTCCCAGTACCACTAACAGACACACTACACTATTGGTTAATACCAGTAATTGTCGTCCCAGTACCATTAACAGACACACTACACTATTGGTTAATACCAGTAATTGTGGTCCCAGTACCATTAACAGACACACTACACTATTGGTTAATACCAGTAATTGTGGTCCCAGTACCATTAACAGACACACTACACTATTGGTTAATACCAGTAATTGTGGTCCCAGTACCATTAACAGACACACTACACTATTGGTTAATACCAGTAATTGTGGTCCCAGTACCATTAACAGACACAACTCACGTTATTAAATATTTTCTTGTCAACACGTTTATATTTTCTGTCCTTTCAAGAGACAGAACATGTTGTAAACCCAAAGACAGAGTGGTGTCGAGGTGTGTCTTTGATGTGCACCCAAAGACAGAGTGGTGTCAAGGTGTGTTTTTGATGTGCACCCAAAGACAGAGTGGTGTCAAGGTGTGTCTTTGATGTGCACCGAAAGACAGAGTTGTGTCAAGGTGTGTCTTTGATGTGCACCCAAAGACAGTGTGGTGTCAAGGTGTGTCTTTGATGTGCACCCAAAGACAGTGTGGTGTCAAGGTGTGTCTTTGATGTGCACCCAAAGACAGTGTGGTGTCAAGGTGTGTCTTTGATGTAGACTTAAAGACAGCGTGGTATCAAGATGTATCTTTGATGTAGACCCAAAGACAGAGTGGTGCAAGGCGTGTCTTTGATGTAGACCAGAAGACAGAGTGGTGTCAAGGTGTGTCTTTGATGTAGACCAGAAGACTGTGTGGTGTCAAGGTGTGTCTTTGATGTAGACCAGAAGACAGAGTGGTGTCAAGGTGTGTCTTTGATGTACACCCAAAGACAGAGTGGTGTCAAGGTGTGTCTTTGATGTACACCAGAAGAGAAAGGTTTTATCTTTGTACACCAGGTAGTTCCATCCAGTTAAAACTGAGAGTGCCTTTAATTACAGTAAATGTTAACTAAACTAATATTCCTATCTTACGTGTTTGTTTTACTTCTTGTTTTTAAAATTTCTCTAATGAATGTTGGGCAGAAAACTTTCGGTATCGTTTGTTGACACGTAGGCTTTACGTCATATTCTGACATATTTGTAGAACAGATTTGCATAGATCATCGAGAACAAAGGATGATGGGTATTTCTGCTTGGGAGAAATAATCTTTGGTATTTGTTGAACCTTTGAAATTACGAATTCAAGAACATTGATTTATTAGTTTCAGCTACGTTCAGAACTTCATACGTAATTAAGTGTTTGATTTTGAAACTCTGTATTGTACCATTTCAAGTGGATATGTAGTGGGCATAATCACTATCCGACCTTTGACATTGTAGCACAAAGCTACTCGAGGGCTATCTGTACTAGCCGTCCCTAATTTAGCAGTGTAAGACTAAAGGGAAAGCAGCTAGTTATCACCATCCACCGCCAACTCTTGGGCTACTCTTTTACCAACGAATAGTGGGATTGACCGTCACTATATAACGCCCCCACGGCTGAAAGGGCGAGCATGTTTGGCGCGACGGGGATCCGAACCCGCGACCCTCAGATTATGAGTCGCACGCCTTAACACGCTTGGCCATGCCGGGCCCAGAATAGCAGTGTAACCATCAAAGTCATGCGATTAGATGAATAGCAGTGTAACCATCAAAGTCAAGCGATTAGATGGATAGCAGTGTAACTATAAAGTCATGCTATTAGATGGATAGCAGTGTAACTATAAAGTCATACTATTAGATGAATAGCAGTGTAACCATCAAAGTCAAGCGATTAGATGGATAGCAGTGTAACTATAAAGTCATGCTATTAGATGAATAGCAGTGCAACCATCAAAGTCAAGCGATTAGATGGATAGCAGTGTAACTATAAAGTCATACTATTAGATGGATAGCAGAGTAAGCATCAAAGTCATGCTATTAGATGGATAGCAGAGTAAGCATCAAAGTCATGCGATTAGATGCATAGGAGTGAACCATCAAAGTCATGCAGTACATTTTCTCTTACCATGTTTGACTACTTTTGACTCAACAAAGTAAACATACACACAAAGTTTACATCACAGGAAGACGAGAGTCAAGATGAGTGAGTTATGACACTAGACAGAAAAGTCAGTGGCTGTAAGTTATGTTTTACATTTTTCGAGAAGTTTTAAGTACGTCTGACTGATTGTTTTATAGGATCTCGTCCAATTAAGAAAACTCACCCTCGTCTCGCTGATCGTTGGTTAAGCTCTAATGTACACACTACTGGCTGAACCATCGGAGTTTAAAGGTTTTTCTTCCCTCTCTGCTTGTTCTACTCGGTCTATTTTATATTCGTTTCTTATTTTTACGAAATCGTTTGTAGGAAATCTAACCGGCAGATCCATGTTGTTAAGTAATACTGTCTGGACACAGAAGACGAGACGATGATACAGAAGTTGAAGCCAATGACTGGAACTAAACATATTAAAAGTCCTCTCTGACCGTAAGGAAAACGGAAAAAAACAAATACAGGGAGATGCGAGAAAGGTTCACATGGTGTCACTAGTTAAAAACAAATGAAAATATTAGTATTTATAATGTTTTTTATTTGCAACATAAATCATGTAAGAACAATTTCCTGGTCTTTATGTTGAAAAAATATTTCGTAATTTGACTGTTACTCATGTTATTAGGCCTAGTGTAGTATTAAACAGTGTATTATTTGGGGGGGGGACCCCACTTGTGTAAATGAAGTGATGGACTCTTCCAGTAAGTTTACGAGTTACATGGTTTAATTCCCATTAGTAGATACGAGAAATTACCCAACATAGTTTTGTTCTAAAACAAACTAAAACCTGATGTGATAATAGTATACACGTGAAGTCATTAGCACTTCAATGAAGAAAAGTTAAACTTTTGTGAAGCTTGCTATCAGATATGCACCAGAAAATTGTAGTTCTAATGATATTATATATAATTAGACTTGAAGGTTGCCCTCGATCACTAGGTTTTCTTATCAGCGAAGCTTTTAAAGATTTTTAATATGTGTGTCCGTTTTGATCAACATTAGCGCATGCGCAAGTGTAAAGTACAGGTTTCAGGTTAGGACATTTTTATTAGAAGGTTTTGTGTGTGAGGGTCAGATAGTGGAAAAGTAAGACGCAACTCGGGTTTATTACAGGTTTCTTGTTATCGTCTGACTAGTTCAAGTTCGTACCTTTCCACACATCAGTGGAGCACTCGAACGGAAAGATCAGGAAGTGTGTCTAGCGGAAAAAACAGACTTGCGGATATTAAGTGGCAGAACGAAAGAAAGAAGCCTAAACTTTTATTTTAATTTCGCGCAAAGCTACTCGAGGGCTATTTGTGCTAGTCGTCCCTAATTTAGCAGTGTAAGACTAGAGGGAAGGAAGCTAGTCATCACCACCCACCGCCAACTCTTGGACTACTCTTTTACCAACGAATAGAGGAATTAGCCGTCATATTATAACGCTCCCACGGCTCAAAGGGCGAGCATGTTTAGTGCGACAGGGATGCGAACCCGCGACCCTCAGAAAAATACACCTCAGTGTATTAGAAAAGCAAAAACAGAGAAACGGTTATGTACGGTACATAAATAGAAACGGTTCGCTATGATTGTGATTCCAGTAACCACCAGAATGTGGTGTAGACAGAATGTATAAATCTTTAGCTATGATTGTGTATCCAGTAACCACCAGAATGTGGTGTAGACAGAATGTATAAATCTTTAGCTATGATTGTGTATCCAGTAACCACCAGAATGTGGTGTAGACAGAATGTATACATCTTTAGCTATGATTGTGATTCCAGTAACCACCAGAATGTGGTGTAGACAGAATGTATCAATCTTTAGCTATGATTGTGTATCTAGTAACCACCAGAATGTGGTGTAGACAGAATGTATAAATATTTAGCTATGATTGTGTATCCAGTAACAATCAGAATGTGGTGTAGACAGAATGTATAAATCCTTACTTTAAAACACACTCACTTTTGTGAGAAGACTCACAAAACACACCTAGAGTAGACTCACTAGACACACCTAGAGTAGACTCACTAGACACACCTAGAGTAGACTCACTAGACATACCTAGAGTAAACTAACTAGACACACCTAGAGTAGACTCACTAGGCATACCTAGAGTAGACTCACTAGACACACCCAGAGTAGACTCACCAGACACACCCAGAGTAGACTCACCAGACATACCTAGAGTAGACCTCACTAGACACACAACCAGAGTAGACCTCACTAGACACACCTAGAGTAAACTCACTAGACACACCTGGAGTAGACTCACTAGACACACCTAGAGTCGACTCACTAGACATACCTAGAGTTAGACTCACTAGACATACCTAGATTAGACTCATAGACATACCTGGAGAGTAGACTCACTAGACACACCTAGAGTAGACTCACTAGACACACCTAGAGTAGACCTCACCAGACACACCCAGAATAAACCTCACCAGACACACCTGGAGTAGACTCACTAGACATACCCAGAGTAGACTCACTAGACATACCCAGAGTAGACTCACTCAGACACCCAGAGTAAACTCACTTGGCACACCTGGAGTAGACTCACTAGACATACCCAGAGTCGACTCACCAGACACACCTAGATTAGACTCACAAGACATACCCAGAGTAGACCTCATAGACATACCTAGAGTAGACCTCACTAGACACACCTGAGTAGACTCACTAGACACACCCCAGAGTAGACTCACTCAGACATACCTAGAGTAGACCTCACCAGACACACCTAGAGTAGACTCACTGACAGACATACCCCAATAAAACTCACAAGACATACCCAGAGTAGACTCACCAGACACACCCAGAGTAGACGCACAGACATACCTCCAGAGTAGACTCACCAGACACACCTAGAGTATTATAACTAACCAGACATACATAGAGTAGACTCATAGACATACCTAGAGTAGTCTCACTAGACACACCTAGAGTAGACTCACTAGACACACCCGGAGTAGACCTCACCAGACATGTACCCACAGTAGACCTCACTAGACACACCTGGGGTCGACCTCACGAGACACACCCAGAGTAGACTCACCAGACATACCCAAAGTAGACCAACTAGACACACCTAGAGTAGACTCACTAGACACATATCTCCAGAGTACACCTCATTAGACACATCCAGAGTAGACCCACCAGACACACCTAGAGTAGACTCACTGAGACACACCCAGAGTAGACCTCACAGACATACCTAGAGCTGACCTCATAGACATACCCAGAGTAGACCTCACCAGACACACCCAGAGTAGACCTCATAGACATGCCTCCCAGAGTAGACCCACTAGACACACCCAGAGTAGACTCACTAGACACACCCTAGAGTAGACTCACAGACACACCCAGAGTAGACTCACTAGACACACCCAAAGTAGACTCAACCAGACATACCTAGAGTAGACACACAGACATACCCTGAGAGTAGTCTAACCCGACACACCCAGAGTAGACCCACCAGACACACCCAGAGTAGACCTCACAGACATACCCAGAGTAGACCTCACTAGACATACCCGGAGTCGACTCACCAGACATACCCAGAGTAGACCTCACCAGACACACCCAGATTAGACTCACTAGACATACCTAGAGTAGACTCATAGACACACCTGGAGTCGACTCACCAGACAACATAGAGTCGACTCACTAGACACACCTGGAGTCGACTCATTAGACATACCCCCAGAGTAGACTCACTAGACACACCTGGAGTCGACTCACTAGACATACCCAGAGTAGACAATACAGACATACCCAGAGTAGACCCACTAGACACACCCCAGAGTAGACTCACCAGACATACCTAGAGTAGACCTCACTAGACACACCTAGAGTAGACTCACTAGACATACCCAGAGTAGACCTCACAGACATACCTACCAGAGTAGACTCACTAGACACACCCGGTGTCGACTCACGAGACACACCTAGAGTAGACTCACTAGACATACCTAGAGTAGACCTCACTCAGACACCCAGAGTAAACCTCACTCAGGCACACCCGGAGTAGGCTCACTAGAGATACCTAGAGTCGACTCACTAGACATACCCAGAGTAGACTCACCAGACACACCCAGATTAGACTCACTAGACATACCCAGATTAGACTCACAGACATACCCAGAGTAGACTCACCAGACACACCTAGAGTAGACTCACTAGACACACCCAGAGTAGACTCACCAGACATACCCAGAGTAGACTCACTAGACACACCTAGAGTCGACTCACTAGAAATATCTAGAGTAGACTCACTAGACACACCCAGAGTAGACTCACTAGACATACCTAGGGTAGACTCACCTAGACACACCACCTAGAGTAGACCCACCAGACATACCTAGAGTAAACCAACTAGACACACCTAGAGTAGACTCACCAGGCATACCTAGAGTAGACCTCACTAGACACACCCAGAGTAGACCTCACCAGACACACCCCAGAGTAGACCTCACCAGACACACCTGAGTAGACCCTCACTCAGACATACCTAGAGTACACTCACTCAGACACAGACATCACCAGCACCCTAGAGTAGACTCACTAGACACACCTGAGTGTCGACCTCACTAGACACACACCTAGAGTAGACTCACCAGACATACCCAGAGTAGACCTCAGACACACCTAGTAGAGTAGACTCACTCAGACACACCCAGAGTAGACCTCACCAGACACACCCAGAGTAGACCTCACTAGACACACCTAGAGTAGACTCACTAGACACACCCAGAGTAGACTCACCACCACACCTAGAGTAGACCTCACTAGACACACCCTAGAGTAGACTCACCAGACACACCTAGACCCTCACTAGACACACCCAGAGTAGACCTCACTAGACACACCCTAGAGTAGACCATAGACACCAGACACACCTAGAGTAGACCTCACTAGACACACCTAGAGTAGACCTCACCAGACACACCCAGAGTAGACTCACTAGACACACCTAGACACTAAGACACACCTGGGAGACTCACCAGAGTAGACCTCACTAGACATACCCAGAGTAGACTCACTAGACACACCCACACCTGGAGTAGACTCACGAGAGACAAGACACTGACCCAGAGTAGACCTCACTAGACACATACCCAGAGTAGACTCACCAGACACACCCCAGAGTAGACCTCACCAGAGACACACCTGAGTAGACTCACTAGACATACCTAGAGTAGACTCACCAGACACACCCAGAGTAGACCTCACTAGACACACCTAGAGTAGACCTCACCAGACACACCTAGAGTAGACTCACTGACACACCCAGAGTAGACTCACTAGACACACCCAGAGTAGACCTCACTAGACACACCCAGAGTAGACCTCACTAGACACACCCAGAGTAGACCTCACCCCTAGACACCCTAGAGTAGACCTCACTAGACACACCTAGAGTAGACTCACTGAACACCCTCTAGAGTAGACTCACCAGACATACCTAGAGTAGACCTCACTCAGACATCACCCCAGAGTAGACCTCACCAGACACACCCTTAGAGTAGACTCACCAGACACACCCAGAGTAGACCTAACCAGGACTCAACCTAGAGTAGACCTCACTTAGACACACCTAGAGTAGACCTCACTGAGACATACCTGTAGAAGTAGACTCACCAGACACACCTGTAGAGTAGACCTCACTCAGACAGACCCACTGACATGCACCCTAGACCCTCACTAGACACACCCAGAGTAGACCTCACTAGACACCTGAGAGAGTAGAGACTACCTAGAGTAGATTCACACCCAGAGTAGACTCACCAGACACACCTGAGAGTAGACTCACTAGACACACCTAGAGTAGACCTCAGACAATAGACACACTCACCAGAGAGTAGACTCACTAGACATACCCAGAGTAGACCTCATAGACATCACCTCCAGAGTAGACTCCACTAGACACACCTAGAGTAGACTCACCAGACACCCAGAGCAGACCTCACCTAGACACACCCAGAGTAGACTCACTGACACACCCAGAGTAGACCTCAATACAGACATGAGCAGACCTCACCAGAGTAATACAACCAGACACACCTGAGAGTAGACTCACTAGACACACCACAGAGTAGACCTCAACTGTACCACCTAGAGTAGACTCACTAGACACACCCAGAGTAGACCTCACTAGACATGTCATCCCAGAGTAGACTCACTAGACACACCCCAGAGTAGACTCACTAGACACAACCCAGAGTAGACCTCACCAGACATGCCTACCCAGAGTAGACTCACCAGACACACCTGTAGTAGACAACACCCCAGTAGACTCATAGACACACCCAGAGTAGACCTCACCAGACACACC
>NW_027467782.1:53526580-53583697 GCF_004210375.1 Tachypleus tridentatus
GACTCACTAGACATACCTAGAGTAGACTCATAGACACACCTAGAGTAGACTCACTAGACACACCTGGGGTAGACTCACTAGACACACCCTAGAGTAGACTCACTGAACACACCTAGAGTAGACTCACTAGACACACCTAGAGTAGACTCACTAGACAGACCACCTAGGGTAGACTCACTAGACACACCTAGAGTAGACTCACTAGACATGCCTGGGAGGTGACTCATGCTAGACATACCTAGGTGGACTCACTAGGCACGCACCTGGTGTCGACTCACGAGAGACACACACTAGAGGTAGACTCACTAGACATACCTAGGTAGACTCACTAGACACCTAGAGTAGAGCTCACTAGGCACACCTGGGGTAGACTCACTAGACAGCACCCAGGGGAGTCGACTCACTAGACACCTAGGTAGACTCACTAGACACACCTGGAGTAGACTCACTAGACACTAGACACACCTAGAGTAGACTCACTAGACACACCTAGGTAGACTCACTAGACACACCTAGAGTAGACTCACTAGACACACCTAGACTCAGTAGACTCACTAGACACACCTAGAGTAGACTCACTAGGGCACATCTAGAGTAGACTCACTAGACACACCTGGAGTAGACTCACTAGACATACCTGGAGCAGACTCACTGAGACACTAGAGTAGACTCACTAGACACACCTGGTGTGGACTCACTAGAGGACACCTAGGTGAGACTGCTAGACACACACCTAGGTAGACTCACTAGACACACCTAGGAGTAGACTCACTAGACTGCACCTGGGGTAGACTCACTAGACACCTGAGATTGTAGACTCACTAGACACACCTAAGAGTGAGACTCACTAGACACACCTGGGTTAGACTCACTGGACATACCTGGAGTAGACTGTGGGCACACCTGGGGTAGACTCACTAGACACACCTAGAGTAGACTCACTAGACACCTAGAGTGAGACTCACTAGACACACCTAGAGTAGACTCACTAGACATACCTAGAGTAGACTCACTAGACATGCCTAGAGTAGACTCACTAGACACACCTGGAGTGTAGACTCACTAGACACACCTAGAGTAGACTCACTAGACATGCCTGGAGTAGACTCACTAGACACACCTAGGAGTAGACTCACTAGACACACCTGGAGTAGACTCACTAGACATACCTAGAGTAGACTCACTAGACACACACAGAGAGTAGACTCACTAGACACACCTGAGAGTAGACTCACTAGACATACCTAGAGTAGACTCACTAGACACACATACTCACTAGACACACCTAGGGTAGACTCACTGGACACACCTAGAGTAGACTCACTAGACACACCTGGGGTCGACTCACTAGACATACCTGGAGTAGACTCACTAGACACACCTAGGAGTAGACTCACTAGACACACCTAGAGTAGACTCACTAGACACTACCTAGAGTAGACTCACTTCAGACACACCTAGAGTAGACTCACTAGACACACCTAGAGGTAGACTCACTAGACACACCTAGGTAGACCACTAGAGACTCACTAGACACACCTGGGGTAGACTCACTCACCTAGGAGTAGACTCACTAGACACACCAAGTGGGTCGACTCACTGGACACACCTGGAGTGAGACACATGGGCTAGACACCTGGGAGTGAGACTCACTAGACACACCTGGAGTAGACTCACTAGACATACCTAGGTAGACTCACTAGACACACCTAGAGTAGACTCACTAGACACACCTAGAGTAGACTCACTAGACATACCTAGGTAGACTCACTAGACATGCCTGGGTATTAGGCTAGTGCATGACTCACTGAGACTCACACCTGGTGTCGACTCACTAGAGGAGTGGACTCACTAGAGCACCTGGAGGTAGACTCACTAGACACACCTAGGTAGACTAGACTCACTAGACATACCTAGACATACTAGGTAGACTCACTAGACACACCTAGAGTAGACTCACTAGACATGGTGACACCTGGAGTAGACTCACTAGACATACCTAGGTAGGTACCACAGACTCACTAGACACACCTAGAGTAGACTCACTAGACACACCTGGAGTAGACTCACTAGACACTAGACACCTAGAGTAGACTCACTAGACATACCTAGAGTAGACTCACTAGACACACCTAGAGTAGACTCACTAGACACACCTAGAGTAGACTCACTAGACACACCTAGAGTAGACTCACTAGACACACCTAGAGTAGACTCACTAGACACACCTAGAGTAGACTCACTAGACATACCTGGAGTAGACTCACTAGACACACCTAGAGTAGACTCACTAGACACACCTGGAGTGTCGACTCACTAGACACACCTAGAGTAGACTCACTAGACACACCTGGTGGCTCGACTCACACACCTGGGTGAGACTCACTAGACACACCTAGGAGTGACTCACTAGACACCTAGACTCACTCACTGAGCACACCTGGGTAGACTCACTAGACATACCTGGGGTAGACCAGCCTACTAGACACTAGAGTAGACTCACTAGACAGTAGACTCACTAGACACACCCTAGAGTACTCACTCACTAGGTAGACACAACAGCCTAGAGTAGACTCACTAGACACACACCTAGAGTAGACTCACTAGACACACCTAGAGTAGACTCACTAGACACACCTAGAGTAGACTCACTAGACACACCTAGAGTCAGACTCACTAGACATACCTAGAGTAGACTCACTAGACACACCTAGAGTAGACTCACTAGACATACCTAGGGTAGACTCACTAGACACACACACCTGGGAGTAGAGTCAGACTCACTAGACACTAAACATACCTAGAGTAGACTCACTAGACACACCTAGAGTAGACTCACTAGACATACCTAGAGTAGACTCACTAGACATACCTGGAGAGTAGACTCACTAGACACACCTAGAGTAGACTCACTAGACACACCTAGAGTAGACTCACTAGACATACCTAGAGTAGACTCAGACTCACTAGAGACACACCTGGAGTCGACTCACTAGACACACCTAGAGTGGACTCACTAGACACACCTAGAGTAGACTCACTAGACATACCTAGGGTGGACTCACTAGACATACCTACCACTAGGGAGTCAGACTCACATACCTAGACACTACCCAGAGTAGACTCACTAGACACACCTGGAGTAGACTCACTAGTAGACTCTCTAGACACACCTAGAGTAGACTCACTAGACACACCTAGAGTAGACTCACTAGACACACCTAGAGTACACTCACTAGACACACCTAGAGTAGACTCACTAGACATACCTAGAGTAGACTCACTAGACACACTAGAGTAGACTCACTAGACACACCTGAGTAGACTCACTAGACACACCTAGAGTAGACTCACTAGACAGACTCACTACACACCTGGTGGACTCACTAGACACACCTAGAGTAGACTCACTAGACATAGGCCTGGAGTAGACTCATAGACATACCTAGAGTAGACTCACTAGACACACCTAGAGTAGACTCACTAGACACACCTAGAGTAGACTCACTAGACACACCTAGAGTAGACTCACTAGACACACCTAGAGTAGACTCACTAGACATACCTAGAGTAGACTCACTAGACATACCTAGGTGTGACTCACTAGACATACATAGAGTAGACTCACTAGACATACCTAGAGTGGACTCACTAGACACACCTAGGTAGACTCACTAGACACACCTGGAGTAGACTCACTAGACATACCTAGAGTAGACTCACTAGACACACCTGGGGTAGACTCACGAGACACACCTAGAGTAGACTCACTAGACATACCTAGAGTAGACTCACTAGACACACCTAGAGTAGACTCACTAGACACACATCTAGAGTAGACTCACTAGACACACCTAGAGTAGACTCACTAGACACACCTAGAGTAGACTCACTAGACATACCTGGGTTGACTCACTAGACACACCTAGAGTAGACTCACTAGACACACCTAGAGTAGACTCACTAGACATGCCTAGAGTGAAACTCACTAGACACACCTAGAGTAGACTCACTAGACACACCTGGGAGTAGACTCATAGACATACCTAGAGTAGACTCACTAGACACACCTGGGAGTAGACTCACTAGACACACCTAGAGTAGACTCACTAGACATACCTGGAGTAGACTCACTAGACACACCTAGGAGTGGTCTCACTAGACATACCTAGAGTAGACTCACTAGACATACCTAGAGGTAGACTCACTAGACACACCTAGAGTAGACTCACTAGACATACCTAGAGTAGACCTTAGACATACCTAGAGTAGACTCACTAGACAGCACCTGGGTGTCGACTCACTAGACACCACCAGAGTAGACTCACTAGACACACCTAGAGTCGACTCACTAGAAATATCTAGAGTAGACTCACTAGACACACCTAGAGTAGACTCACTAGACATACCTAGGGTAGACTCACTAGACACACCTAGAGTAGACTCACTAGACATACCTGGAGTCGACTCACTAGACATACCTAGAGTAGACTCACTAGACACACCTAGAGTAGACTCACTAGACACACCTGGAGTAGACTCACTAGACATACCTAGAGTAGACTCACTAGACACACCTGAGGAGTCGACTCACTAGACACACCTAGAGTAGACTCACTAGACACACCTAGAGTAGACTCACTAGACATACCTAGGGTAGACTCACTAGACACACTTAGAGTAGACTCACTAGACATACCTAGAGTAAACTCACTAGACACACCTAGAGTAGACTCACTAGGCACACCTGGAGTAGACTCACTAGACACACCTAGAGTAGACTCACTAGACACACCTGGGTAGACTCACTAGACATACCTGGAGTCACTGACTCACTAGACACACCTGGAGTAGACTCACTAGACATACCTGGGTAGACTCACTAGACACACCTAGAGTAGACTCAACTAGACACACCTGGAGTAGACTCACTAGACACACCTAGAGGTAGACTCACTAAGACACACCTAGAGTAGACTCACTAGACACACCTAGGTAGACTCACTAGCACACATACCTAGAGTTGACTCACTAGACATGCACCTAGAGTAGACTCACTAGACACACCTAGAGTAGACTCACTAGACATACCTACAGTGAAGACTCACTAGACACACCTGGGAGTAGACTCACTAGAGACATGCCTAGAGTAGACTCACTAGACATGCCTAGAGTAGACTCACTAGACACACCTAGAGTAGACTCACTAGACATACCTGGAGTAGACTCACTAGACACACCTGGAGTAGACTCACTAGACATACCTAGAGTAGACACATAGACATACCTAGAGTGGACTCACTAGACACACCTAGAGTAGACTCATAGACATGCCTGAGGTAGACTCACTAGACATACCTGGGTCGACTCACTAGACATACCTAGAGTAGACTCACTAGACACACCTAGAGTAGACTCACTAGACATGCCTAGAGTAGACTCATAGACACACCTGGGTCGACTCACTAGACACACATGGAGTCGACTCACTAGACACACCTGGAGTCGACTCATTAGACATACCTAGAGTAGACTCACTAGACACACCTGGAGTCACTAGACTCACTAGACACACCTAGAGTAGACTCACTAGACACACCCTAGAGTAGACTCACTAGACACACCTAGGGTAGACTCACTAGACACACTTAGAGTAGACTCACTAGACATACCTAGAGTACACTCACTAGACACACCTAGAGTAGACTCACTAGACACACCTAGAGTAGACTCACTAGACATACCTAGAGTAGACTCACTAGACACACCTGGAGTCGACTCACTAGACACACCTAGAGTAGACTCACTAGACATACCTAGAGTAGACTCACTAGACACACCTGGGTAGACTCACTAGACACACCTGGGAGTAGACTCACTAGACATACCTGAGGTCGACTCACTAGACATACCTAGATTAGACTCACTAGACATGCCTAGATTAGACTCATAGACATACCTAGAGTAGACTCACTAGACACACCTAGAGTAGACTCACTAGACACATCTGCAGTCGACTCATTAGACATACCTAGAGTAGACTCACTAGGTACTCCTGGAGTACTCACTAGACATACCTAGAGTAGACTCACAAGACATACCTAGATTAGACTCATAGACATACCTGGGTAGACTCACTACACATACCTGGAGTCGACTCACTAGACATACCTAGAGTAGACTCACTAGACATGCCTAGATGTAGACTCATAGACATGCCTAGAGTAGACTCACTAGACACACCTGGAGTAGACTCACTAGACACACCTAGAGTAGACTCACTAGACAAACCTAGAGTAAACTCACTAGACACACCTGGAGTAGACTCACTAGACATACCTAGAGTAGACTCACTAGACACACCTAGGTAGACTCACTGGACATGCCCTGGGGTAGACTCACTAGACACACCTAGAGTCGACTCACTAGACATACCTAGAGTAGACTCACTAGACATACCTGGAGTAGACTCACTAGACATACCTGGAGTAGACTCACTAGACACACCTAGAGTAGACTCACTAGACATACCTAGGTTGACTCACTAGACATACCTAGAGTAGACTCACTAGACACACCTGGAGTAGACTCACTAGACATAGCTACAGCAGACTCACTAGACACACCTAGAGTAGACTCACAAGACATACCTAAGAGTAGACTCACTAGAACATACCTAGAGTAGACTCACTAGACACACCTAGAGTAGACTCACTAGACATACCTAGAGTAGACTCACTAGACACACCTAGAGTAGACTCACTAGACACACCTAGAGTAGACTCATAGACATACCTGGAGTAGTCTCACTAGACACACCTAGAGTAGACTCATAGACATACCTAGAGTAGACTCACTAGACATACCTGGGTCGACTCACTAGACATACCTAGAGTAGACTCACTAGACACACCTAGAGTTAGACTCACTAGACATGCCTAGAGTAGACTCACTAGACACACCTGGAGTCGACTCACTAGACATACCTAGAGTAGACTCACTAGACACACCTGGAGAGTCGACTCACTAGACACACCTAGAGTAGACTCATAGACACACCTAGAGTAGACTCACTAGACACACCTAGGGTAGACTCACTAGACACACCTAGGAGTAGACTCACTAGACATGCCTAGAGTAGACTAACTAGACACACCTAGAGTAGACTCACTAGACACACCTAGAGTAGACTCACTAGACATACCTAGAGTAGACTCACTAGACACACCTGGTGTCGACTCACGAGACACACCTAGAGTAGACTCACTAGACATACCTAGAGTAGACTCACTAGACACCTAGAGTAAACTCACTAGGCACACCTGGAGTAGACTCACTAGACATACCTAGAGTCGACTCACTAGACATACCTAGATTAGACTCACTAGACATACCTAGATTAGACTCATAGACATACCTAGAGTAGACTCACTAGACACACCTAGAGTAGACTCACTAGACACATCTGCAGTCGACTCATTAGACATACCTAGAGTAGACTCACTGGGTACACCTGGAGTAGACTCACTAGACACACCTAGAGTAGACTCACTAGACATACCTAGAGTAGACTCACTAGACACACCTAGAGTAGACTCACTAGACATACCTAGAGTAAACTCACTAGACATACCTAGAGTAGACTCACTAGACATACCTAGATTAGACTCATAGACATACCTAGAGTAGACTCACTAGACACACCTAGAGTAGACTCACTAGACACACCTAGAGTAGACTCACTAGACACACCTAGAGTAAACTCACTAGACACACCTGGGTAGACTCACTAGACATACCTGGGAGTAGACTCACTAGACACACCTAGAGTAGACTCACTAGACATACCTAGGGTAGACTCACTAGACACACCTAGAGTCGACTCACTAGACATACCTAGAGTAGACTCACTAGACATACCTAGAGTAGACTCACTAGACATACCTAGAGTAGACTCACTAGACATACCTAGAGTAGACTCACTAGACACACCTAGAGTAGACTCACTAGACACACCTAGAGTAAACTCACTAGACACACCTGGGTAGACTCACTAGACAAGTAGAAATCTAGAGTAGACTCACTAGACACACCTAGAGTAGACTCACTAGACATACCTAGGGTAGACTCACTAGACACACCTAGAGTCGACTCACTAGACATACCTAGAGTAGACTCACTAGACACACCTAGAGTAGACTCACTAGACATACCTGGAGTAGACTCACTAGACATACCTAGAGTAGACTCACTAGACACACCTAGAGTAGACTCACTAGACACATCTAGAGTAGACTCACTAGACACACCTAGAGTAGACTCACTAGACACACCTAGAGTAGACTCACTAGACACACCTAGAGTAGACTCACTAGACACACCTAGAGTAGACTCACTAGACACACCTAGAGTAGACTCACTAGACACACCTAGAGTAGACTCACTAGACATGCCTAGGAGTAGACTCACTAGACACACCTAGGGTACACTCATTAGACACACCTAGAGTAGACTCACTAGACACACCTAGAGTAGACTCACTAGACACACCTAGAGTAGACTCATAGACACACCTAGAGGTAGACTCACTAGACATACCTAGGAGTAGACTCACTAGACACACCTGGAGGTAGACTCACTAGACATGCCTACAGTAGAACTCACTAGACACACCTGGGTAGACTCACTAGACACACCTAGAGTAGACTCATAGACATACCTGGGAGTAGACTCACTAGACACACCTAGAGTAGACTCACTAGACACACCTAGAGTAGACTCACTAGACATGCCTAGAGTAGACTCACTAGACACACCTAGAGTAGACTCACTAGACATACCTAGAGTAGACTCATAGACATACCTGGAGAGTAGACTCACTAGACACACCTAGAGTAGACTCACTAGACATACCTAGAGTAGACTCACTAGACATACCTAGAGTAGACTCACTAGACATACACTGGGTCGACTCACTAGACATACCTAGAGTAGTAGACTCACTAGACACACCTAGAGTAGACTCACTAGACATACCTAGAGTAGACTCATAGACACACCTGGAGTCGACTCACTAGACACACATAGAGTCGACTCACTAGACACACCTGGAGTCGACTCATTAGACATACCTAGAGTAGACTCACTAGACACACCTGGAGTCGACTCACTAGACATACCTAGAGTAGACTCATAGACATACCTAGAGTAGACTCACTAGACACACCTAGAGTAGACTCACTAGACATACCTAGAGTAGACTCACTAGACACACCTAGAGTAGACTCACTAGACATACCTAGAGTAGACTCATAGACATACCTAGAGTAGACTCACTAGACACACCTGGTGTCGACTCACGAGACACACCTAGAGTAGACTCACTAGACATACCTAGAGTAGACTCACTAGACACCTAGAGTAAACTCACTAGGCACACCTGGAGTAGACTCACTAGACATACCTAGAGTCGACTCACTAGACATACCTAGAGTAGACTCACTAGACACACCTAGATTAGACTCACTAGACATACCTAGATTAGACTCATAGACATACCTAGAGTAGACTCACTAGACACACCTAGAGTAGACTCACTAGACAATCTAGAGTAGACTCACTAGACACACCTAGAGTAGACTCACTAGACACACCTAGAGTAGACTCACTAGACACACCTAGAGTAGACTCACTAGACATACCTAGAGTAGACTCATAGACATACCTAGAGTAGACTCACTAGACACACCTGGTGTCGACTCACGAGACACACCAAGAGTAGACTCACTAGACATACCTAGAGTAGACTCACTAGACACCTAGAGTAAACTCACTAAGCACACCTGGAGTAGACTCACTAGACATACCTAGAGTCGACTCACTAGACATACCTAGAGTAGACTCACTAGACACACCTAGAGTAAACTCACTAGGCACACCTGGAGTAGACTCACTAAACACACCTAGAGTAGACTCACTAGACACACCTAGAGTAGACTCACTAGACATACCTAGAGTAGACTCACTAGACACACCTAGAGTCGACTCACTAGAAATATCTAGAGTAGACTCACTAGACACACCTAGAGTAGACTCACTAGACATACCTAGGGTAGACTCACTAGACACACCTAGAGTAGACTCACTAGACATACCTAGAGTAGACTCACTAGACACACCTAGAGTAGACTCACTAGACATACCTAGAGTAGACTCACTAGACATACCTAGAGTAGACTCACTAGACACACCTAGAGTAGACTCACTAGACACACCTAGAGTAGACTCACTAGACATACCTAGAGTAGACTCACTAGACACACCTAGAGTCGACTCACTAGAAATATCTAGAGTAGACTCACTAGACACACCTAGAGTAGACTCACTAGACATACCTAGGGTAGACTCACTAGACACACTTAGAAAGACTCACTAGACATACCTAGAGTAAACTAACTAGACACACCTAGAGTAGACTCTCTAGACACACCTAGAGTAGACTCACTAGACACACCTAGAGTAAACTAACTAGACACACCTAGAGTACACTCATAGACATACCTAGAGTAGACTCACTAGACATACCTAGAGTAGACTCACTAGACACCTAGAGTAAACTCACTAGGCACACCTGGAGTAGACTCACTAGACATACCTAGAGTCGACTCACTAGACATACCTAGAGTAGACTCACTAGACACACCTAGATTAGACTCACTAGACATACCTAGATTAGACTCATAGACATACCTAGAGTAGACTCACTAGACACACCTAGAGTAGACTCACTAGACACACCTAGAGTAGACTCACTAGACACACCTAGAGTAGACTCACTAGACACACCTAGAGTAGACTCATAGACATACCTAGAGTAGACTCACTAGACATGTACACCTAGAGTACCTTATCACTAGACATACATAGAGTAGACTCATAGACATACCTAGAGTAGTCTAACTAGACACACCTAGAGTAGACTCACTAGACATACCTACAGTAGACTCACTAGACACACCTGGGGTCGACTCACGAGACACACCTAGAGTAGACTCACTAGACATACCTAAAGTAGACTAACTAGACACACCTAGAGTAGACTCACTAGACACATCTAGAGTAGACTCACTAGACACACCTAGAGTAGACTCACTAGACACACCTAGAGTAGACTCATAGACATACCTAGAGTTGACTCATAGACATACCTAGAGTAGACTCACTAGACACACCTAGAGTAGACTCACTAGACATACCTACAGTAAACTCACTAGACACACCTAGAGTAGACTCACTAGACACACCTAGAGTAGACTCACTAGACACACCTAGAGTAGACTCACTAGACACACCTAGAGTAGACTCACTAGACACACCTAGAGTAGACTCATAGACATACCTAGAGTAGACTCACTAGACACACCTAGAGTAGTCTAACTAGACATACCTAGAGTAGACACATAGACATACCTAGAGTAGTCTAACTCGACACACCTAGAGTAGACTCACTAGACATACCTAGAGTAGACTCATAGACATACCTAGAGTAGACTCACTAGACACACCTGGTGTCGACTCACGAGACACACCAAGAGTAGACTCACTAGACACACCTAGAGTCGACTCACTAGAAATATCTAGAGTAGACTCACTAGACACACCTAGAGTAGACTCACTAGACATACCTAGGGTAGACTCACTAGACACACTTAGAGTAGACTCATTAGACATACCTAGAGTCGACTCACTAGAAATATCTAGAGTAGACTCACTAGACACACCTAGAGTAGACTCACTAGACACACCTAGAGTAGACTCACTAGACATACCTAGAGTAGACTCACTAGACATACCTAGATTAGACTCATAGACATACCTGGAGTAGACTCACTACAAATACCTAGAGTCGACTCACTAGACATACCTAGAGTAGACTCACTAAACATACCTAGATTAGACTCATAGACATACCTAGAGTAGACTCACTAGACACACCTAGAGTAGACTCACTAGACACACCTAGAGTAGACTCACTAGACACACCTAGAGTAAACTCACTAGACACACCTGGAGTAGACTCACTAGAAATATCTAGAGTAGACTCACTAGACACACCTAGAGTAGACTCACTAGACATACCTAGGGTAGACTCACTAGACACACTTAGAGTCGACTCACAAGACATACCTAGAATATACTCACTAGACATACCTAGATTAGACTCATAGACATACCTAGAGTAGACTCACTAGTCACACCTAGAGTAGACTCATATACATACCTAGAGTTGACTCATAGACATACCTAGAGTAGACTCACTAGACACACCTAGAGTAGACTCACTAGACATACCTACAGCAAACTCACTAGACACACCTAGAGTAAACTCACAAGACATACCTAAAGTAGACTCACTAAACATACCTAGAGTAGACTCACTAGACACACCTAGAGTAGACTCATAGACATACCTAGAGTAGACTCACTAGACACACCTAGAGTAGACTCACTAGACATACCTAGAGTAGACACATAGACATACCTAGAGTAGTCTAACTCGACACACCTAGAGTAGACTCATAGACATACCTAGAGTAGACTCACTAGACATACCTGGAGTCGACTCACTAGACATACCTAGAGTAGACTCACTAGACACACCTAGATTAGACTCACTAGACATACTTAGAGTAGACTCACTAGACACACCTGGAGTCGACTCACTAGACACACACTAGAGTCGACTCACTAGACACACCTGGAGTCGACTCACTAGACATACCTAGAGTAGACTCACTAGACACACCTGAAGTCGACTCACTAGACACACCTAGAGTAGACACATAGACACACCTAGAGTAGACTCACTAGACACACCTAGGGTAGACTCACTAGACACACTTAGAGTAGACTCACTAGACATACCTAGAGTAAACTAACTAGACACACCTAGAGTAGACTCACTAGACACACCTTGAGTAGACTCACTAGACATACCTAGATTACACTCACTAGACACACCTGGTGTCGACTCACGAGACACACCTAGAGTAGACTCACTAGACATACCTAGAGTAGACTCACTAGACACCTAGAGTAAACTAACTAGGCACACCTGGAGTAGACTCACTAGACATACCTAGAGTCGACTCACTAGACATACCTAGATTAGACTCATAGACATACTTAGATTAGACTCATAGACATACCTAGAGTAGACTCACTAGACACACCTAGAGTAGACTCACTAGACACACCTAGAGTAGACGCATAGACATACCTAGAGTAGACTCACTAGACATACCTAGAGTATTATAACTAGACATACATAGAGTAGACTCATAGACATACCTAGAGTAGTCTAACTAGACACACCTAGAGTAGACTCACTAGACACACCTGGAGTAGACTCACTAGACATACCTACAGTAGACTCACTAGACACACCTGGGGTCGACTCACGAGACACACCTAGAGTAGACTCACTAGACATACCTAAAGTAGACTAACTAGACACACCTAGAGTTGACTCATAGACATACCTAGAGTAGACTCACTAGACACACCTAGAGTAGACTCACTAGACATACCTACAGTAAACTCACTAGACACACCTAGAGTAGACTCACTAGACACACCTAGAGTAGACTCATAGACATACCTAGAGTAGACTCACTAGACACACCTAGAGTAGACTCACTAGACACACCTAGAGTAGACTCATAGACATACCTAGAGTAGACTCACTAGACACACCTAGAGTAGTCTAACTAGACATACCTAGAGTAGACACATAGACATACCTAGAGTAGTCTAACTCGACACACCTAGAGTAGACTCACTAGACATACCTAGAGTAGACTCATAGACATACCTAGAGTAGACTCACTAGACACACCTGGTGTCGACTCACGAGACACACCAAGAGTAGACTCACTAGACACACCTAGAGTCGACTCACTAGAAATATCTAGAGTAGACTCACTAGACACACCTAGAGTAGACTCACTAGACATACCTAGGGTAGACTCACTAGACACACTTAGAGTAGACTCATTAGACATACCTAGAGTCGACTCACTAGAAATATCTAGAGTAGACTCACTAGACACACCTAGAGTAGACTCACTAGACACACCTAGAGTAGACTCACTAGACATACCTAGAGTAGACTCACTAGACATACCTAGATTAGACTCATAGACATACCTGGAGTAGACTCACTACAAATACCTAGAGTCGACTCACTAGACATACCTAGAGTAGACTCACTAAACATACCTAGATTAGACTCATAGACATACCTAGAGTAGACTCACTAGACACACCTAGAGTAGACTCACTAGACACACCTAGAGTAGACTCACTAGACACACCTAGAGTAAACTCACTAGACACACCTGGAGTAGACTCACTAGAAATATCTAGAGTAGACTCACTAGACACACCTAGAGTAGATTCACTAGACATACCTAGGGTAGACTCACTAGACACACTTAGAGTCGACTCACAAGACATACCTAGAATATACTCACTAGACATACCTAGATTAGACTCATAGACATACCTAGAGTAGACTCACTAGTCACACCTAGAGTAGACTCATATACATACCTAGAGTTGACTCATAGACATACCTAGAGTAGACTCACTAGACACACCTAGAGTAGACTCACTAGACATACCTACAGCAAACTCACTAGACACACCTAGAGTAAACTCACAAGACATACCTAAAGTAGACTCACTAAACATACCTAGAGTAGACTCACTAGACACACCTAGAATAGACTCATAGACATACCTAGAGTAGACTCACTAGACACACCTAGAGTAGTCTAACTAGACATACCTAGAGTAGACACATAGACATACCTAGAGTAGTCTAACTCGACACACCTAGAGTAGACTCATAGACATACCTAGAGTAGACTCACTAGACATACCTGGAGTCGACTCACTAGACATACCTAGAGTAGACTCACTAGACACACCTAGATTAGACTCACTAGACATACTTAGAGTAGACTCATAGACACACCTGGAGTCGACTCACTAGACACACATAGAGTCGACTCACTAGACACACCTGGAGTCGACTCATTAGACATACCTAGAGTAGACTCACTAGACACACCTGAAGTCGACTCACTAGACACACCTAGAGTAGACACATAGACACACCTAGAGTAGACTCACTAGACACACCTAGGGTAGACTCACTAGACACACTTAGAGTAGACTCACTAGACATACCTAGAGTAAACTAACTAGACACAACTAGAGTAGACTCACTAGACACACCTAGAGTAGACTCACTAGACATACCTAGATTACACTCACTAGACACACCTGGTGTCGACTCACGAGACACACCTAGAGTAGACTCACTAGACATACCTAGAGTAGACTCACTAGACACCTAGAGTAAACTAACTAGGCACACCTGGAGTAGACTCACTAGACATACCTAGAGTCGACTCACTAGACATACCTAGATTAGACTCATAGACATACTTAGATTAGACTCATAGACATACCTAGAGTAGACTCACTAGACACACCTAGAGTAGACTCACTAGACACATCTGCAGTCGACTCATTAGACATACCTAGAGTAGACTCACTAGGTACTCCTGGAGTAGACTCACTAGACATACCTAGAGTAGACTCACTAGACATACCTAGATTAGACTCATAGACATACCTGGAGTAGACTCACTACAAATACCTAGAGTCGACTCACTAGACATACCTAGAGTAGACTCACTAAACATACCTAGATTAGACTCATAGACATACCTAGAGTAGACTCACTAGACACACCTAGAGTAGACTCACTAGACACACCTAGAGTAGACTCACTAGACACACCTAGAGTAAACTCACTAGACACACCTGGAGTAGACTCACTAGAAATATCTAGAGTAGACTCACTAGACACACCTAGAGTAGATTCACTAGACATACCTAGGGTAGACTCACTAGACACACTTAGAGTCGACTCACAAGACATACCTAGAATATACTCACTAGACATACCTAGATTAGACTCATAGACATACCTAGAGTAGACTTACTAGACACACCTAGAGTAGACTCACTAGACATACCTAGAGTAGTCTCACTAGACACACCTAGAGTCGACTCACTAGACATACCTAGAGTAGACTCACTAGACATACCTAGATTAGACTCATAGACATACCTAGAGTAGACTCACTAGACACACCTAGAGTAGACACACTAGACACACCTAGAGTAAACTCACTAGCACACCTAGTGTAGACTCATAGACATACCTAGAGTAGACTCACTAGACACACCTAGAGCAGACTCACTAGACACACCTAGAGCAGACTCACTAGACATACCTAGAGTAGACTCACTAGACATACCTAGAGTAGACTCACTAGACATACCTAGATTAGACTCACTAGACACACCTAGAGTAGACTCACTAGATACACCTGGGGTCGACTCACGAGACACACCTAGAGTAGACTCACTAGACATACCTAGAGTAGACTAACTAGACATACCTAGAGTACACTCATAGACATACCTAGAGTAGACTCACTAGACACACCTGGTGTCGACTCACTAGGCACACCTGGAGTAGACTCACTAGACATACCTAGAGTAGACTCATTAGACACACCTAGAGTAGACTCACTAGACACACCTAGAGTAGACTCACTAGACATACCTAGAGTAGACTCACTAGACACACCTAGAGTCGACTCACTAGAAATATCTAGAGTAGACTCACTAGACACACCTAGAGTAGACTCACTAGACATACCTAGAGTAAACTAACTAGACACACCTAGAGTAGACTCACTAGACATACCTAGAGTAGACTCACTAGACACACCTAGAATAGACTCATAGACATACCTAGAGTAGACTCACTAGACACACCTAGAGTAGACTCACTAGACATACCAGTAGACATAACACTAGAAAGAAAGAGAAGATGTCTTATGTGTGGCAATAATCCCAGGAAGAAATAGAAGATGTCTTATGTGTGGCCATACCACCAGGAAGAAAGAATAGATGTCTTATGTGTGGCCATAACATCAGAAAGAAAGAAAAGATGTCTTATGTGTGGCAATAACTCCAGGAAGAAAGAGAAAATGTCTTATGTGTGGCCATGACACTAGAAGGAAAGAGAAGATGGCTTGTGTGTGGCCATAACATCAGAAGGAAAGAGAAGATGTCTTATGTGTGGCTATACCACGAGAAGGAAAGAGAATATGTCTTATGTGTGGCCATAACACTAGAAAGAAAGAGAAGATGTCTTATGTGTGGCCATAACACCAGGAAGAAAGAGAAGATAGCTTATGTGTGGCCATAACATCAGACTCTCAAAATAACTTTATAAATAATGGTCACTGCTACTAATTATATCGCTCTTTCTACGTAGAAATAGCAGTAAAAAGAAATCTTTTTTATGAGATCAACTTTATGGTTTTCCTCAGGTAGACAGAGAGCAATTGACACGCACTTACAGGATTGTGTAATTTAACACGATATGGTGAGTCACCACGCTTTGAAAATACTTTTATTGCTCGTCAGGATAGCATATCTAAAAATCATATTTAGTGTTAAATAACTATAATCATGAGGTAACGGTATTTTGACAACTTAAGACTGTGGGTCAGTTAATTTGCTTGTTTGGGTCAGTTAACTCGTCTTGGTGTGTCAGCATGTTTCGAAGACACATTCATAACTCGTCTGGATTACATGTTTAAACATTTTACTTGTGTTAACAACTATAATCGTAAGTTTACGGTGTCTTAGCAACTTAGAATTGTACATTAACACGCTTTGGTGAGTCAATATGGCTTGAAAACACGTTCATAACGTGTTAGGATACCACATTTAAACTCTAAAGCGTCATTAAATAAGAAACATGGATGCTTAAATACATTTTTCAGAATATGCGTATACTCTTAGAAATCGAAATCACATATTAAAATATATTTTGCTGATTTACGAAATACATTTGGAAGAACAAATACTAAAATCATACCATCAAAAGCTATGAATTAATACATACAGATAAATTTTTCATAGGTAGTTTTTGTTAAAGTATTATATATTTTACAGATGCAACGTAATATCAACACCACGTGTTTGTGATTTTTAATCTCAATAATTTCAAGCAGTCTGCTTGAAGTTGGACACTCGGCTGGTAACCGACAAAACGACTCTGATTGGTGGTTTGAGTTCTGGGAACCTCTAGACTTGAAGAAATGTTATGTGTTTGACAGGAGGGCGATCCGGGTTGGTGGAAGGAAACACGAGCTGTCATGCTCTTATCCAGTTACAAATCAACTAATTTTGTAATATTTGATAGCCCACATGTTACACAAGTACAGATAAGTATCTATACACAAACAAAAAAAACGCATCTGATGTATTTTGACTTCCAGAGATAATGTTCAAAAACCATTCTACATAATGTAAGGAACCTGCCATTATTCCAGCCTACATAATGTACGTAACTTGTCATTACTCCATTGTACATAATGTACGTAACTCGTCATTACTCCATTGTACATAATGTACGTAACTCGTCATTACTCCATTGTACATAATGTACGTAACTCGTCATTACTCCATTCTACACAATATAAGGAATTCGTCATTACTTCATTCCACATAATGTAAGGAACTCTTCATTACTCCATTCCACATAATGTAAGGAACTCGTCATTACTCCATTCCACATAATGTACGTAACTCGTCATTACTCCATTGTACATAATGTACGTAACTCGTCATTACTTCATTATACATAATGTAAGGAACTCGTCATTACTCCATTGTACATAATGTACGTAACTCGTCATTACTCCATTGTACATAATGTACGTAACTCGTCATTACTCCATTCTACACAATATAAGGAATTCGTCATTACTTCATTCCACATAATGTAAGGAACTCTTCATTACTCCATTCCACATAATGTAAGGAACTCGTCATTACTCCATTATACATAATGTAAGGAACTCGTCATTACTCCATTCCACATAATGTACGTAACTCGTCATTACTCCATTCTACACAATGTAAGGAACTCGTCATTACTCCATTATACATAATGTAAGGAACTCGTCATTACTCCATTCCACATAATGTAAGGAACTCGTCATTACTCCATTCTACACAATGTAAGGAACTCGTCATTACTCCATTCCACATAATGTAAGGAACTCGTCATTACTCCATTCTACACAATGTACGTAACTCGTCATTACTCCATTGTACATAATGTACGTAACTCGTCATTACTTCATTATACATAATGTAAGGAACTCGTCATTACTCCATTGTACATAATGTACGTAACTCGTCATTACTCCATTGTACATAATGTACGTAACTCGTCATTACTCCATTCTACACAATATAAGGAATTCGTCATTACTTCATTCCACATAATGTAAGGAACTCTTCATTACTCCATTCCACATAATGTAAGGAACTCGTCATTACTCCATTCCACATAATGTACGTAACTCGTCATTACTCCATTGTACATAATGTACGTAACTCGTCATTACTTCATTATACATAATGTAAAGAACTCGTCATTACTCCATTGTACACAATATAAGGAATTCGTCATTACTTCATTCCACATAATGTAAGGAACTCGTCATTACTCCATTATACATAATGTAAGGAACTGGTCATTACTCCATTCCACATAATGTAAGGAACTCGTCATTACTCCATTCTACACAATGTAAGGAACTCGTCATTACTCCATTATACATAATGTAAGGAACTCGTCATTACTCCATTCCACATAATGTAAGGAACTCGTCATTACTCCATTCTACACAATGTAAGGAACTCGTCATTACTCCATTCCACATAATGTAAGGAACTCGTCATTACTCCCTTCCACATAATGTAAGGAACTCGTCATTACTCCATTCTACACAATGTAAGGAACTCGTCATTACTCCATTCCACATAATGTAAGGAACTCGTCATTACTCCATTCTACACAATGTAAGGAACTCGTCATTACTCCATTCCACATAATGTAAGGAACTCGTCATTACTCCCTTCCACATAATGTAAGGAACTCGTCATTACTCCATTCTACACAATGTAAGGAACTCGTCATTACTCCATTCTACACAATGTAAGGAACTCGTCATTACTCCATTCCACATAATGTAAGGAACTCGTCATTACTCCATTCTACACAATGTAAGGAACTCGTCATTACTCCATTCTACACAATGTAAGGAACTCGTCATTACTCCATTCCACATAATGTAAGGAACTCGTCATTACTCCATTCCACATAATGTAAGGAACTCGTCATTACTCCATTATACATAATGTAAGGAACTCGTCATTACTCCATTCCACATAATGTACGTAACTCGTCATTACTCCATTGTACATAATGTACGTAACTCGTCATTACTTCATTATACATAATGTAAGGAACTCGTCATTACTCCATTGTACATATTGTACGTAACTCGTCATTACTCCATTCTACACAATATAAGGAATTCGTCATTACTTCATTCCACATAATGTAAGGAACTCTTCATTACTCCATTCCACATAATGTAAGGAACTCGTCATTACTCCATTATACATAATGTAAGGAACTGGTCATTACTCCATTTCACATAATGTAAGGAACTCGTCATTACTCCATTCTACACAATGTAAGGAACTCGTCATTACTCCATTCCACATAATGTAAGGAACTCGTCATTACTCCATTCTACACAATGTAAGGAACTCGTCATTACTCCATTGCACATAATGTAAGGAACTCGTCATTACTCCATTTCACATAATGTAAGGAACTTGTCATTACTCCATTCTACACAATGTACGTAACTCGTCATTACTCCATTATACATAATGTAAGGAACTCGTCATTACTCCATTCCACATAATGTACGTAACTCGTCATTACTCCATTGTACATAATGTACGTAACTCGTCATTACTTCATTATACATAATGTAAGGAACTCGTCATTACTCCATTGTACATAATGTACGTAACTCGTCATTACTCCATTCTACACAATATAAGGAATTCGTCATTACTTCATTCCACATAATGTAAGGAACTGTTCATTACTCCATTCCACATAATGTAAGGAACTCGTCATTACTCCATTATACATAATGTAAGGAACTGGTCATTACTCCATTCCACATAATGTAAGGAACTGGTCATTACTCCATTCCACATAATGTAAGGAACTCGTCATTACTCCATTCTACACAATGTAAGGAACTCGTCATTACTCCATTATACATAATGTAAGGAACTCGTCATTACTCCATTCCACATAATGTAAGGAACTCGTCATTACTCCATTCTACACAATGTAAGGAACTCGTCATTACTCCATTCCACATAATGTAAGGAACTCGTCATTACTCCATTCCACATAATGTAAGGAACTCGTCATTACTCCATTCTACACAATGTAAGGAACTCGTCATTACTCCATTCTACACAATGTAAGGAACTCGTCATTACTCCATTCCACATAATGTAAGGAACTCGTCATTACTTCATTCTACACAATGTACGTAACTCGTCATTACTCCATTTTACACAATGTAAGGAACTCGTCATTACTCCATTCTACACAATGTAAGGAACTCGTCATTACTCCATTCTACACAATGTAAGGAACTCGTCATTACTCCATTCCACATAATGTAAGGAACTCGTCATTACTTCATTCTACACAATGTACGTAACTCGTCATTACTCCATTTTACACAATGTAAGGAACTCGTCATTACTCCATTCCACATAATGTAAGGAACTGGTCATTACTCCATTCTACACAATGTAGGCTACTCCATTCTTCTGGTTTGGTCCTTGTGTGTTTTGATATCAGACGTCACTGTGGTCAGTACTTTAATTACTCACTGCTAATTACTGGGTGTATAAACTACCAAGTGCTGGTAACCTCAACAACTAAAGTTTTATCAAACTGCTAAGTGCTCATATTTTCAAGAACACTTTCTGTACTAGAAATTGTAACACTAAAAGTTTGTGTTGACAGAAATAGTTGATGTTGTCTTATCGATGCAGGTTCACTTGAGAACGTTGACAGCTGAATAGAGATATATAATTCTGATATCCTCCTTAACAAAACCACTATAAACTACCAGTATACCAGATTTGTTATTGTTCAGCTATCTTGAGGGAGAAAACAAAACCAAAGTACATAATGTATATATACGACATGACTAATGTTCAACACACATAAAAACTCTCTTGTTTGAGCAAAGAAAATGTAACACAAAAATACACATAAGTATATATATATATAATACATTAGTTCCTGCTTAACATTGGACAGTTTTATTTCGTCTCTCAGTTTACATTTATTTACTTGTTGGAATGATACTGTAAACTGTGTTACAAGTTGTTTACTTGTAGTAATGACACACTAGATTAGGTTACAAGCTGTTTACTTGCAGTAATGATACTGTAGATTGTGTTACAAGTTGCTTACTTGTAGTAATGACACATTAGATTAGGTTACAAGTTGTTTACTTGCAGTAATGATACTGTAGATTGTGTTACAAGTTGCTTACTTGTAGTAATGACACACTAGATTAGGTTACAAGTTGTTTACTTGCAGTAATGATACTGTAGATTGTGTTACAAGTTGCTTACTTGTAGTAATGACACACTAGATTAGGTTACAAGTTGTTTACTTGCAGTAATGATACTGTAGATTGTGTTACAAGTTGTTTACTTGTAGTAATGACACACTAGATTAGGTTACAAGTTGTTTACTTGTAGTAATGACACACTTGATTGGGTTACAAGTTGTAGGTATGATATTATAGTTTTTTTCTTTGGTGAAGTTTGAAAGTCAGATATAGCTAATGTTAGTTGACTAATGTTGTATAGTGCTGTAAATATGTTTGGAAGTACCACAAAAACGTACACTGGTATACAGGAGTACCACATGAAGGTAGACTGGTATATAATGAAGTACCACATGAAAGTAGACTGGTATACAGGAGTACCACAAAAACGTACACTGGTGTACAGGAGTACCACATGAAGGTAGACTGGTATACAGGAGTACCCCATGAACGTAGACTGGTATACAGGAGTACCACATTAATAAGTACATTGTAGTGTTTCTATGGAAGCTGGTCTGATGTAAATAGTAATACAGGTTAAAACACTTGTGTGATATCTCACAGGTGATATAAGTCAATACCTAACTAGGAAGTATTAATAACGTTAGAGTAAAATGTAATTAATATTATGTAAAACATGACAGTAATATGTAACATCTCAATGATACGGTAAAATAAATTAAGAAACTGACGTTGAAATATAAGAAAGGATACCGTTATAATTTAGAGGTGGGGCTGGTGCATAAGGTAAGGTCAGATAGCGTTGTTGTGTCCAGTCACAATGTACTGTTGGTTTCGGCAAGGGGTGTCTAATTCAACTTGGGGTATACCTTCTGCGATATTACTTCTGGTAGTGACTGATAGAAATATATCTGAGAATCCTGATGAGTGACAGAATACGGTTCTCCATTAATATTGACGTAATGAGCGTTTGGTTCTTGGTGGATGGATGTTGGATTTGTAAAGGACTGCGTCTGGACTGTAAAAGACGTCTTGGGACACCGCACTAGAGTTCATAAAAGGGGATTTGGGTTCTTGAAGGACAGTCCTATTTGGGTGAGTATCAGATTGTAATAGGGACACAGGGAAACTACAGACAGATGACTTCTGTTGTCTGTGGTCACTGGGACACATAGGATGACAGCCATCAAGCATGTTTGTCTGGTTTGGAGCGACTATCGTGAATTGGTGTGAGAACTGGTCAGCTTGTCTAAGACACGTGTGGATGAAAGGCGAAGATGATCCAGACGTCGATATTGGAAGTGCCAAGGTTGGAGTTGCAGGACTTGTGGAGATCAACATAGGATAATTATTGGCACTTACTGAGGACTGGGGCACTTTTCCGGAAGCCCTGTTCTATTCTGATTATTTTTGTGCTTCATACGCCTGTTCTGAAACCATATCTTAATCTGTCGCTCTGTTAAGTGCAGGAAACCCGCCAGTTCTACACGGCGGGGCCAGCACAAATAGCGGTAAAAATGAAATTCCTTCTCCAGCTCTGTTAACTGACCAGTAGTATAAGCCGTCCTGGCTCTCTTCGTTGGCTGTCGGTCGCTTTCTACAAAAACATAAGTAAACAAACTTAGAGTACACAATCAACTAAAATGTTCTGTTCATATAAAGGAGCACGACCGTTTGTTATTAAAACACATCCACTAAGTACCAGACTAGATCGGGTTTCCAAAGAATCTTGAACGAGAGTTAATAGTCAAACTGATACTAGAATTAATGAATATTTGAATCTTCATTTTGTTTTATTACAAGTGCTCTAATACACACATCTATTCAAACGCTATTTAGAATAACGGTACATAAATACAAATTTAAAATAGCTTGTTACTAAAGAAACGATACATACATAATACGTATTAACACATTTTATAGGTGTTAACTTCATTATAACCGATAAGTACGTATTAACACGTGTTATTGGTGTTAACCTAAATGTAACCGATAAATACGTATTAACACGCCTTATAGGTGTTAGTTAACTTCATTGTAACCAACAAATACGTATTAACACGCCTTATAGGTGTTAGTTAATTTCATTGTAACCAACAAATACGTATTAACACGTCAATTAATTTACACAAAGAAAACTCAAGCACAAACCAAGAACGTGAAGTTACATTTATTCTTAACGTGGTCACTCACTCCCAAGTTCCCAAACCAGTTGTCTCCAAACTAGTTGTCTCCTTTCTCTCAGACTCTCAAAAATATCTACCGTTCAAAAGATCAAGAAGGAACCATTGTTGAAATTGTTCTATCAAGTAATGTATGGTTTAAGTTGTTCTATCAAGTAATGTATGGTTTAAGTTGTTCCATCAAGTAATGTATGGTTTAAGTTGTTCTATCAAGTAATGTATGGTTTAAGTTGTTCCATCAAGTAATGTATGGTTTAAGTTGTTCTATCAAGTAATGTATGGTTTAAGTTGTTCCATCAAGTAATGTATGGTTTAAGTTGTTCCATCAAGTAATGTATGGTTTAAGTTGTTCTATCAAGTAATGTATGGTTTAAGTTGTTCTATCAAGTAATGTATGGTTTAAGTTGTTCTATCAAGTAATGTATGGTTTAAGTTGTTCTATCAAGTAATGTATGGTTTAAGTTGTTCCATCAAGTAATGTATGGCTTAAGTTGTTCTGTCAAGTAATGTATGGTTCAAGATTGATAGATCACCAAATGACAGTAACAAAATTAGTGTTAGAAACTTTAGGACTTCAAGACTGACAGATCACCAAATGACAGTAACAAAATTAGTGTTAGAAACTTTAGGACTTCAAGATTGACAGATCACCAAATGGCAGTAACAAAGTTAATGTTAGAAACTTCAGGACTTCAAGACTAACAGATCACCAAATGACAGTAACAAAATTAGTGTTAGAAACTATAGGACTTCAAGATTGACAGATCACCAAATGACAGGAACAAAATTAGTGTTAGAAACTTTAGGACTTCAAGATTGACAGATCACCAAATGGCAGTAACAAAATTAGTGTTAGAAACTTTAGGACTTCAAGATTGATAGATCACCAAATGACAGTAACAAAAATAGTGTTAGAAACCTCAGGACTTCAAGATTGACAGATCACCAAATGGCAGTAAGAAAATTAGTGTTAGAAACTTTAGGACTTCAAGATTCACAGATCACCAAATGGCAGTAACAAAATTAATGTTAGAAACTTTAGGACTTCAAGATTGACAGATCACTAAATAACAGTAACACAATTAGTGTTAGAAACTATAGGACTTCAAGATTCACAGTCACCAAATGACAGTAACAAAATTAGTGTTAGAAACTTTAGGACTTCAAGATTGACAGATCACCAAATGGCAGTAACAAAATTAGTGTTAGAAACTTACTTTTGGACTTCAAGATTGACAGATCACCAATGACAGTAACAAAATTAGTGTTAGAAACTTTAGGACTTCAAGATTGACAGATCACCAAATAACAGTAACAAAATTAGTGTTAGAAACTTTAGGACTTCAAGATTGACAGATCACCAAATGACAGCAACAAAATTAGTGTTAGAAACTGTAGGGCTTCAAGATTGCAGTTGTTAATAAAGTCATAATTATGGATGATTTTAATTTCAGACATAGATTTTGAGATGTTGGAGTTAAACCATAAGGAAGAAGGGTTTCTGAGAACTGTTCAAGATGGTTTTCTATACATGTTAGTCAAGAAATCTACTAGAAACAATGTTATTTTAGATTTATTGTTAATTTCAAATATAGAAATGATTTAGAAGGTGAAAATAGGAGAGCATTCAGGTGTGGGTTATCATTGCTGTTTTACATTTAATATTTTGTTGCACACGGAGGTAAAGAATGATATTTTGGTCACAAATTTCAAAGAAGCAAATTTTGAAGATGTGCAACAAGAATTATCTATTGTGAATTTGGAAGTTTGGTTATTTGGAGACATTGATTAGATGTGGAAAACTGTGTAAGATAAATAAATATTTAAGTATTCCTTATAGAAAGATATGAGTAGCTGCAAGTGAAAAAAATACACAAGGAATTTCAAAAATAAAATTTAGGAAACGTATAATAAATTCAAATGGAGTGTATGATGGGATATTCAGTAGAACAAAGATGATGAAAACATGTGGAATGGAGTGTATGATGGGATATTTAGTAGAACAAAGATGATGAAAACATGTGGAATGGAGTGTATGATGGGATATTAAGTAGAAAAAAGATGATGAAAACATGTGGAATGGAGTGTATGACAGGATATTCAGTAGAACAAAGATGATGAAAACATGTGGAATGGAGTGTATGATGGGATATTCAGTAGAACAAAGATGATGAAAACATGTGGACATTATGAAGGATGTATGAAAAAAATATAAAAATTAACAGTAAGGATTTCTTTAAATACATTAAGGGTAAACAAAATGTTAGGATAAGGAGTAGAACCATTAAGGGGTGATTTAAGAAGACTTGTATATTATGGTTACTAGATGGCTGGATTTTACAAATGAAGATTTAGGTAGTATTCCACACCTTATAGAGATGACAAATGAAAATGAGACCAAACAAGATGACTGCATAATTCTGGGCTGGTTAATAAACAATTGTGTAGGTAGATTATTGGATAATGAGACTGCTGGAACAGAGTCTTCCCGAAGGAGTACCTGAATTACCAGAACGTATTTGACAAAGTGCCACATGAAAGACTTGTAAATAGTCATCTGTATAGATGTGGGAGATAAGTTAACTAACTGGATTGAAAAGTGGCTTGATGGAAGAAAGCAGATGGTTGTTATAAATGGAGTCTGGTCAAACTGGATTAATGTTACAAGTGGGGTACCTTAGGACCTTTCTCTTTTTGATTTACATAAATGACATTATCAATAAATTACTAATAGTTTTAAATGACATCAAGGTCTCGGATGTAAAGAGGAGGATGCTGATAGACAAAAAGATTTACATCAGCTGGGTGAATAAATATCAGATAGATTTAATTATGATAAATGCAATGTGGTTATGATAATTTGAATCATCAGTATAATTTGGATGGAATTAACCTTAACAATATCATGAAAGGAATCTCGGTGTAATGGTTCATCAGTCTCTTAAGCCATTCAAACAGTTTGCTGTACGACAAATAGGATTTTAAGTTGAATACAAGACTAAAGAGGTTGTAATTCAGGTCACTGGTTGGAATATTGTGTTCAGTCTTGGGCTCCTTACATCAGGAAAGACATCGACTTGTTGGAGAAGGTTACCAGAGTTACCAGGTTGGTACCTGGCATGGAGAGGTTTCAATATGATTAAAATCTGTAAAAAGGAAGAGTTATATGATTGAAGTTTTGTGTTGACACATTTCATGTTTAATAATGACAGGAGTATAACAATGACTTACAAATATAAAATTTTACGAGGTTGGTGTCATCTTCTGATAGTTTTACTCTTCTAACAGGTTGGTTGGTCTTTGAAACTAGTTGTTTTCAGATGTTGTGAAGTTTAGAAGAAAGCTTGATATCTATACGAATGCTAATGGCTCGATTTGTGGGTTTTGCAAAAATAATTTTAGTTTATTTCAGGGGATTGGACAGCCTAGATTGACCAACAGGTTCATAGTTGTCAATGAACATATCCTAGTCTTGTGCCTGTATTGCAAACAAAGCTTGTCAGAACAATATTATATTGTACATTCAAGAAAACCAAAACCATACAACATCCTTGTCAAAAATATCTGTATTAAAAATACACAAATCAACTGAAATTAGCTAGATTTTAAATCAACCAGCTGTATAAAGCAAGACTGAGATAAGAGAGAAAGTTACTGAAAAATACTCTAGCACTTGAATCTAAAGAGTTGTTCTAAGTAGAACATTTGAGCTCTTCTAAGTAGAACATTTGAGTTGTTCTAAGAAGGACATTTGAGTTGTTCTAAGTAGAACATTTGAGTTGTTTTAGTAGAACATTTGAGCTGTTCTAAGAAGGACATTTGAGTTGTTCTAAGTAGAATATTTGAGTTGTTCTAAGTAGAACATTTGAGTTGTTTTAGTAGAACATTTGAGCTGTTCTAAGAAGGACATTTGAGTTGTTCTTAGAAGGACATTTGAGTTGTTCTAAGTAGAATATTTGAGTTGTTCTTAGAAGGACATTTGAGTTGTTCTAAGTAGAATATTTGAGTTGTTCTTAGAAGGACATTTGAGTTGTTCTAAGTAGAATATTTGAGTTGTTCTAAGTAGAACATTTGAGTTGTTTTAGTAGAACATTTGAGCTGTTCTAAGAAGGACATTTGAGTTGTTCTTAGAAGGACATTTGAGTTGTTCTAAGAAGGACATTTGAGTTGTTCTTAGAAGGACATTTGAGTTGTTCTAAGTAGAATATTTGAGTTGTTCTAAGTAGAACATTTGAGTTGTTTTAGTAGAACATTTGAGCTGTTCTAAGAAGGACATTTGAGTTGTTCTTAGAAGGACATTTGAGTTGTTTTAGTAGAACATTTGAGCTGTTCTAAGAAGGACATTTGAGTTGTTCTTAGAAGGACATTTGAGTTTTTCTAAGAAGGACATTTGAGTTGTTCTTAGAAGGACATTTGAGTTGTTCTAAGTAGAATATTTGAGTTGTTCTAAGTAGAATATTTGAGTTGTTCTAAGTAGAACATTTGAGTTGTTTTAGTAGAACATTTGAGCTGTTCTAAGAAGGACATTTGAGTTGTTCTTAGAAGGACATTTGAGTTGTTCTAAGTAGAATATTTGAGTTGTTCTAAGTAGAACATTTGAGTTGTTTTAGTAGAACATTTGAGCTGTTCTAAGAAGGACATTTGAGTTGTTCTAAGAAGGACATTTGAGTTGTTCTAAGTAGAATATTTGAGTTGTTCTAAGTAGAATATTTGAGTTGTTCTAAGTAGAACATTTGAGCTGTTCTAAGAAGGACATTTGAGTTGTTCTAAGAAGGACCTTTGAGTTGTTCTAAGTAGAATATTTGAGTTGTTCTAAGTAGAACATTTGAGTTGTTCTAAGAAGGACATTTGAGTTGTTCTAAGTAGAATATTTGAAGTAGAAAATTCTTAATATACTTACATGATATGCAGATATAGATACAGATGTCATTAATATAGATATCATTAATCACAAACATTGTGGAATAAGTTAGTAGTTGTTATATAATAATCTGATATATAATCAGATGTTTAATCACAAACATTTAAATTAGTTTGATATTATTTGAACTTATTTATGTTGACAGCATATTTGTGAATTAATTTACTTTGATAGAATGTTCTGCGAGTTTAGTTAGTTTTCTAGCATATTTAATAAGATAAGCAAGTTTGATAGGATACAGCATAGTTTTAGTGTCACACAATATTCTGTGATATTTTATAGTTTAAAACAATCTTCTCCGAATCAAGTTAGTTTTAAACAGTTTATTACAGTCGTCTGTCATATTGCTTGGAATCGTAAGTTCCGTCCCATAAGCCTATTTGTAGAATATAATTAAAACTTTAAGGATGACTTAGATTTTTTTCTCAATTAGTTCGACACTATCGGTCATTACTTTTAATCCCTCAGCCACTCCGCAGGGTCAGATAAGTGTCGCCAGAAGAAAAAACCAGAACTTTTGTACGCTGAAGAGATGATGTAGTGATCTCCCCCTGGTGTCTAGTGTTTCGGTCGATCAGCCCTGTGGAGGAGAATATTTATTATAACTCCAGTGTCAGGGAGATTTATAACGTATTAGTGTAACTCTATCTTTTCACTCGTCACGACATGGTAAGCAATATATATATCAATCTATAGAGATAAAAAACGACAAAGAAAGCGAGCGTTAAGTTCGTTTACTGTGTTGACAGATCACGCTGTTTTAATGCTAAGAAAAAAGTTATAATTTACAAACGTCTGGTGTCGCTGTCATCGCCGTTAACGCAGATTGCAGAATGGCGTAGAAAGTGTGACCTAAAACATATATAATATCTTGATGAGAGCAAATATTTAAATATGAAATTAAATATTTATTATGAAATAAATATAAAAGATGAAAAATTAAACAATTATCTTGGTTTCTAGGGAAGCGAATTAGTGATTTATGTTTATGGAAGCAATGTCTGTGTGAAATCACTAACTGTTTGCTTCTTCAGATTATAAGTAGGAATTTGTCGGAAGCCTATCCTACTATCTCGCTGATAGTGTACATTATTTGTTGAAGTGTTAGGAATAAATGAGCGCAGAGATTTGTTAACTGTTGACAGAGAGGTTAAAGTGTCATAGTATATTTTCAGACAGTGGTGAAAACATATTTATATAGAAAAAAGCATTACAAGTAGACCTTTGAAAAGACAAACTTCTAACAATATACTGGAGAGACGAAGTTCTAACGCTACATCTGGAGAGACGAAGTCCTAACGCTACATCTGGAGAGACGAAGTTCTAACAGTACAGTGGAGACACGAGGTTCTAAAAATACAGTGGAGAGACGAAGTTCTAGCAATACAGTGGAGAGACGAAGTTCTAACAACACAGTGGAAAGACGAAGTTCTAACGCTACATCTGGAGAGACGAAGTTCTAACAATACAGTGGAGAGACGAAGTTCTAACAATACAATGGAGAGACGAAGTTCTAACGCTACATCTGGAGAGACGAAGTTCTAACAATACAGTGGAAAGACGAAGTTCTAACAATACAGTGGAGAGACGAAATTCTAACAATACAGTGGTGAGACGAAGTTCTAACAATACAGTGGAGAGACGAAGTTCTAACAATACTGTGGAGAGACGAAGTTCTAACAATACAGTGGAGAGACGAAGTTCTAACAATATACTGGAGACACGAAGTGTTAACCAAGAACACTCCATAATAACTCCATGTCAACTCGGAAACACGAAGTGTTAACTAAAACACTCCATAAGTCCATGCTAACTCAAAGAGACGAAGTGTTAACTAAAACACTCCATAATAACTCCATGCTAACTCGGAGACACGAAGTGTTAACTAAAACACTCCATAATAACTCCATGTTAACTCGGAGACACGAAGTGTTAACTAAAACACTCCATAATAACTCCAAGTTAACTCGGAGACACGAAGTATTAACTTAAACACTCCATGTTAACTCCATAAAGTTCCCATCGCTAGACCCTAGTGATTCTTAATAACTCCTTCCTACCTGCTTGAGCTTCGGACTGCTGCTCAGGGGGAAAGAATACTTGTTGTTGGGAGGCGCTGGCCGAAGAACATTTGGCCTCTGAGGCTTCTTGTGGACAGTGGTAACCATCACCCAGTGGTGTGGAAACTTGGAATGGTGACGAGGACTCCAGGCAGCAGCTTTCTTGTTGTATTGTGATTTGTGGACAGTGGTAACCATCACCCAGTGGTGTGGAAACTTGGAATGGTGACGAGGACTCCAGACAGCAGCTTTCTTGTTGTATTGTGATTTGTGGACAGTGGTAACCATCGCCCAGTGGTGTGGAAACTTGGAATGGTGACGAAGACTCCAGACTGCAGGTTTCTTGTTGTATTGTGATTTGTGGACAGTGGTAACCATCACCGAGTGGTGTGGAAACTTGGAATGGTGACGAAGACTCCAGACAGCAGCTTTCTTGTTGTATTGTGATTTGTGGACAGTGGTAACCATCACCCAGTAATGTGGAAACTTGGAATGGTGACGAAGACTCCAGACAGCAGCTTTCTTGTTGTATTGTGATTTGTGGACAGTGGTAACCATCACCCAGTAATGTGGAGACTTGGAATGCTGACGATGACTCCAAACAGCAGCTTTCTTGTTGTATTGTGATTTGTGGACAGTGGTAACCATCACCCAGTGGTGTGGAAACTTGGAATGGTGACGAGAACTCCAGACAGCAGCTTTCTTGTTGTATTGTGATTTGTGGACAGTGGTAACCATCACCCAGTGGTGTGGAAACTTGGAATGGTGACGAGGACTCCAGACAGCAGCTTTCTTGTTGTATTGTGATTTGTGGACAGTGGTAACCATCACCCAGTAATGTGGAAACTTGGAATGGTGACGAGGACTCCAGACAGCAGCTTTCTTGTTGTATTGTGATTTGTGGACAGTGGTAACCATCACCCAGTAATGTGGAAACTTGGAATGGTGACGAAGACTCCAGACAGCAGCTTTCTTGTTGTATTGTGATTTGTGGACAGTGGTAACCATCACCCAGTAATGTGGAGACATGGAATGCTGACGAGGACTCCAGACAGCAGCTTTCTTGTTGTATTGTGATTTGCTGTAACTCGTTCTGCATAAATAACGGATGGGACTCATAACAAACACTCTCGTCGGGTAAAGCGACAGACGAAGTCGCTGGTGCCGCCGTTTTTCCGGGTTATAACCACTGAATCCGTTGGTCGTAACTGTTTGTTGATTGTAAAAGGTTACACAATCGTTGTGGAACACTTAGTCAAGTTTCGCGCAAGTCTGCCATCGTGATGAAGCTCATGGCCCACTGGCGGGAGTACTCATGTGACCGGAGTTCATCCAATCAACCAACAGGACTAAACCTGCGGGAAAAAGAAGTCTCAAACATGTGATCACTGCTTCGGACAGAAAGAATGCCATCGACAACCAACTAGCACATATCTCGAGGGGTCACAACTCTGCAGGAGTGCTACCTATCTGATCACCAGCTCGGGGGGTAATAAAAGTACAAATACGCCGTGAAAGATTCACAGCTCTGCAGGAGTGCTACCTGTACAAATACGCCGACCTCTCAAGTAATTTATAATCATGAGAAGACCTGATACACTCAGGTTTTAAGTATTAGGAGTTATCAAAGCAACTTACCAACTGTGTAGAGTCATTTACATTATTTACTGTCAGTGACTCCAACAAACAGTCATTAGAACATGATAGACGTTTTTTATACTATATTATAATTATTTATTGTCAGTGACACTTCAACGTTTTCATCAGAACACGACAGACGTTTATTATACTATATTATAATTATTTATTGTCAGTGAAACTTTCAAGTTTTCATTAGAACATGACAGACGTTTATTATACTATATTATAATTATGTATTGTCAGTGACACTTCAACGTTTTCATTAGAACATGACAGACGTTTATTATACTATATTATAATTATTTATTGTCAGTAACACTTCAACGTTTTCATTAGAACATGACAGACGTTTATTATACTATATTATAATTATTTATTGTCAATGAAACTTTCAAGTTTTCATTAGAACATGACAGACGTTTATTATACTATATTGTAATTATTTGTTGTCAGTGAAACTTCAACGTTTTCATTAGAACATGACAGACGTTTATTATACTATATTATAATTATTTATTGTCAGTAACACTTCAACGTTTTCATTAGAACATGACAGACGTTTATTATACTATATTATAATTATTTATTGTCAATGAAACTTTCAAGTTTTCATTAGAACATGACAAACGCTTATTATACTATATTGTAATTATTTATTGTCAGTGAAACTTTCAATGTTTCATTAGAACATGATACACGTTTATTATGCTCTATTATAATTATTTATTGTAAGTCCATGTATTTTAGGTACAAGATATAGGTACAAGATATATCAAATTAGGCTGTGATATTTTTAACTTCACCTTGTTTTCTTTGTTCCGTATGTCTACAAACTGGACATTTCATTGAATAAAACGAAGATAGAAGTTCATTCTGACAAACAATTTCTGTTTTATTTATCTCTCAACGTTATTTCCAACAGAACACTAAACGAATTACGGAAACAAGTGAAGTATCCGTGTTACTAGTACTCACATTTATATTAATAAACAAGTGAAGTATCCGTGTTACTAGTACCAACATTTATATTAATAAACAAGTAAAGTATCCGTGTTACTAGTACCTACATTTACATTAATAAACAAGTGAAGTATCCGTGTTACTAGTACCCACATTTATATTAATAAACAAGTGAAGTATCCGTGTTACTTGTACCCACATTTATATTAATAAACAAGTGAAGTATCCGTGTTACTAGTAGCCACATTTATATTAATAAACAAGTGAAGTATCCGTGTTACTAGTACCTACATTTATATTAATAAACAAATGAAGTATCCGTGTTACTATACCTACATTTATATTAATAAACAAGTGAAGTATCCGTGTTACTAGTACCCACATTTGTATTAATAAACAAGTGAAGTATCCGTGTTACTAGTACCCACATTTATATTAATAAACAAGTGAAGTATCCGTGTTACTAGTATCCACATTTATATTAATAAACAAGTGAAGTATCCGTGCTACTAGTACCCACATTTATATTAATAAACAAGTGAAGTATCCGTGTTACTAGTACCCACATTTATATTAATCCTTCATTTAATTTATTATTTAACTACCATACATTCTCAACACTACACATATTTTTCAATCACCCCTGTTGTCGAGGGGTTGCATCTCTGCACTTGGATGGCTGTTCGGGTGGACCCTTTTGTCTGGGCCCATCAATCAAACGCACTGCGTGTACGCACAACATGGCAGAAAGTCTCGTGATAGTTTCAATCGCATAAAGACCTCTCTATCTACATCCCCTCTGTCGATTCAGTAAATTGTGGTTTGTCCAGAATGGCAGACCGAACGTCATCACTTGATGAGAAACTAACAACACCATCGGTGTGTCGTATCTCACTTGATTAGAACATAAAACAGTAACTACATTTTAAACAACCGTTCCAAGTAACTGTACTAATAAGATACAGCGACTACATTATAAACAACCGTTCCAAATAACTGTACCAATAAGATACAATGAGTACATTATAAACAACAGTTCCAAGTAACTGTACCAATAAGATACAATGAGTACATTATAAACAACAGTTCCAAGTAACTGTACCAATAAGATATAGTGACTACATTATAAACAACCGTTCCAAGTAACTGTACCAATAAGATACAGCGACTACATTATAAACAACAGTTCCAAGTATCTGTACCAATAAGATACAGTGACTACATTATAAACAACAGTTCCAAGTATCTGTACCAATAAGATACAGTGACTACATTATAAACAACCGTTCCAAGTAACTGTATCAATAAGATACAGCGACTACATTATAAACAACAGTTCCAAGTATCTGTACCATTAAGATACAGTGACTACATTTTAAACAACCGTTCCAAGTAACTGTACCAATAAGATACAGCGACTACATTATAAACAACAGTTCCAAGTATCTGTACCATTAAGATACAGTGACTACATTTTAAACAACCGTTCCAAGTAACTGTACCAATAAGATACAGCGACTACATTATAAACAACAGTTCCAAGTATCTGTACCATTAAGATACACTGACTACATTTTGAACAACCGTTCCAAGTAACTGTACCAATAAGATACAGTGACTACATTTTAAACAACCGTTCCAAGTAACTGTACCAATAAGATACAGCGACTACATTATAAACAACAGTTCCAAGTATCTGTACCATTAAGATACAGTGACTACATTTTAAACAACCGTTCCAAATAACTGTACCAATAAGATACAGCGACTACATTATAAACAACAGTTCCAAGTATCTGTACCATTAAGATACAGTGACTACATTTTAAACAACCGTTCCAAGTAACTGTACCAATAAGATACTGTGACTACATTACAAACAACAGTTCCAAATAACTGTACCAATAAGATACAGTGAGTACATTATAAACAACAGTTCCAAATAACTGTATGAACAAGATCCAGTGACAACATTATAAACAACAGTTCTAAGTAACTGTACCAATAAGATACAGCGACTACATTATAAACAACAGTTCCAAGTAATTGTACCAATAAGATACAGTGACTACATTATAAACAACAGTTCCAAGTTACTGTACCAATAAGATACAGTGACTACATTATAAACAACAGTTCCAAATAACTGTACCAATAAGATACAGTGACTACATTATAAACAACAGTTCCAAGTAACTGTACCAATAAGATACAGTGTAAACAACAGTTCCAAGTAACAAATGCTGGATACAGAAAGTGGCTCACCTTTCGGACCTATCTAAATGAAGTGAATTCTACAATGCAGGGTAACGTACTTTAAAGCTCACAGTAAAGCGCTTCAACGTAAGCTGAAACTTTGGGATGAATGTATACTTATGGAAGAACTTGATTGTTCCGAAAATCTCAGTCGTTTTTTACTTATGAATGAAATTTCCTTCAATGAAGATACAAAAGTTTCAGTCTTGCAGCACAAATCTGATTTGTGTACAACTACTGGGGAGTACTTCCCTCCTCATTTAGAAAAATTATTGTGGATTCAAAATCCCTTTGTTGACCCTGCAAGTACCAACAATTTGTCTTTGAAAGAGAAATAACAGCTTGTAGAAATTTTAACTGATCACAATCTAAAAACAAAATTTCAGCGGGAAAAAATTATACAATTTTGGATTCAAGTGAAATAAGAAACAGAGTTTTGACAAATTTGTTGCCTTTTCCAACGTATCTTTGCGAGTAAACATTTTCATTGTATACAGCTACTAAGACGAAATTTAGAAACAGGCTAAATACTGAAGATGACTTGCCCTTACAGGTAACAACCATAACTCTAAATATTTAACTACTTTGTGAATAAAAGCAAGACCATCCGAGAAAATAATAAATTAATAAGTACACTTTACGTCTACTGATATAAATTTTTATTTTTTTAATATTCATTTTTTCAAATAAATTTATATTATAAAAGTTTGAAGTGAACTTTATCTGGTTTTAGTGACTGATTGTTTCTATTTTTGTGTTATATTAAGTCTCCGGAATGTTGTTTTTTTCTTTCTGATGCGAAGCTCCGCACATATAAAAGTTTGGAACCCTTGCTCTAAGATACTTTCAGTTAATCCAACAGTGGCAGGAAGAGAAAGTTCTCACCCCCACCCCGGTGTGAAACCAAAATACCAGCCTAGAATTAAGTTGTATAAATTCTATTTTCAGCGTGGTTGATAACAAACGAACAACTCTGTACAGGGCAGCCAGAATTCTGAGAGATATCAAGTCAGGAAAAGAGAAACTCGAGGTACGTTGTCATCTCAAGATTCCATGAATGATGTATCTAAGATTGTACTGAATTTTTATCCAATTTTGCAGCCAGATTCGATACGTGAGTCTCCAGGAAACGTAGTAACCAGAGTTACAGTAAATAATGGAACTATCTTGGTGTGTTTAATAGCTTTTGGAACATACCTCTGGTGTTGTAACTCATTAATAGCTTTTGGAACATACCTCAGGTGTTGTAACCCATTAATATCTTTTGGAACATACCTCAGGTGTTGTAACCCATTAAGCTACTGGTCCATCTCATCACAATAAAAAACACAGCAAAGAGTTTATTGTCCTGTATAACAGACGTGAACAAGGTACCAACAACAGGATACCACATTCAGGGTAAGAGCTACAGGATACTAGCTACATGGTACCAGGTACAGAGTACCAGCTACGACAGCTCATGTGTCAAACTGCAGTAATCCTTCAGTAGATAGAAGAAGATGACGTATACATTCCTGTTCTGTGATAACAAAACACATCCTTAACTGCAGTGATGGAAACAGAACTCTTGTGGATGCACACATATCTCACATCATGTCGTACTGTCAGAAACACTCCAAGTACTGAAGACAACACTAAGAGGATTACCCCAGAGTCTTGAAGGGCGAGATGTTACTGCAAGTAAAGACGTGTGCCAAACTTGGCAATAAATGGACAATTATCATTGGTGGAGATCAGGTTACGTATGAACTGATTACTAAGCAGTGTTATGGCCAGACCAAGTCACACTGTCCACAAATAGAGAAACAAGTGCTATGCAACAAGGGACAAGGATATCTGGACAAGTTCGTCCAGATGTCGACACTTGAATAAAGTTTGAGTGGTAGGTGAATCAAGATACAGATATGACCCAAGTATCTGCTGTATTTTCTCCACTGTTATTATTCATTTTTACACAAATATCCCTCTACAAAACAAAATATAATATACTCTTCAAAAAAAAGAAACACAAAAGGCAAAATATGAGACAAATTGTTAACAAGTTTATTCCGAGTAGTTCTGTATGACATGTGTAAAACTTTGCACATTCACTGCTGAACATTCAAAGTCTGCAAAGGCGAAGTCCACGTTCACTAGTTGAAGTTTAACGTCACTCAACGTCAATAATGAGTATGCCTCCCGTGAGCATCAATAACTGCTTGGCATCTCCTGCCCATGGAAGCGATGAAATGACGAATCACATCCTGTGGAATGGCTGTTCACTCAGCCTGCAAAGCTGCTGCAAGCTGAGGTAGAGTCTGCGATTGAAGTTGTCGCCGTCGCAGACGTCGGTCCAACTTGTCCCAAAGATGTTCGATGGGGTTTAAATCTGGTGATCTGGAGGCCCAGGGAAGAACGCTGATGTTGTGGTGTCTCAAGAAGACAGTGATGAGTCGGGCTGTGTGAGGACGGGCGTTGGCATGTTGAAAAACGTCGTTGACGTTCACCATGATGGGTTGCACATGGGGCCTAAGAATCTCGTCGACGGTTGCGTACGGTCTGATCGGAAATCCTACGCAGTCCTGGTATGGTTGAGGCAGTAGACGTCGCAGTGGTGGTTTTATCCCGAAGGTGACGTAACCAGATGTTGCGATCTTGTGCGGGCGTGGTCACACGAGGTCTGCCAGATCGTGGACGGTCACAAGTTGATCCATGTTGTTGGTGACGATTCCATAGCCTTGTGATGGTGCTTGGGTGGACATTCACAGCTCTGGCAACATCTGATCGAGATTCGCCTGCTTCCAAGTGACCAATGGCGATGTTGCGTTGTGCTTCAGCCAGTCTTGGCGTAACTGTATTGCGTGTCGGTGGCTTAACACTGAGCTATGGAAACCGAGAACCCGTCACTTTTATAGGGATTTTGCACATGTTGCACTTGCAGATCTCTCAAACAAATTTATTTGACGCGCATGCGTTTTGGCGAAAAATCCGATGTTTTCCTCCGTTTTCAAAGTGCACAACTTTTATTGTCATTTTGGTCTGACAATCAGTGCCTTAACACGTGTAACATCACATACTCTGAGCTTGTAACGTTATTATATATATTTCTCTTTAAAATAACAAAAATGTCCCTTTTGCGTTTCTTTTTTTTAAGAGTATATAATATTTGAATATAATTTTCTGTAAAATATTCCACGTGATTTGAATTCAAGTAAAGTGTTAAGACAATAATACAAACATTTTTTTTTATTTTTCATATTATCAGTATATATGTAGTGTGTAATTGTTATACATAATTATTATCAGTATATATGTAGTGTATAATTGTTATACATATATATTATCAGTATATATGAAGTGTATAATTGTTATACATATATATTATCAGTATATATGTAGTGTATAATTGTTATACATAATTATTATCAGTATATATGTAGTGTATAATTGTTATACATATATATTATCAGTATATATGTAGTGTATAATTGTTATACATATATATTATCAGTATATATGAAGTGTATAATTGTTATACATATATATTATCAGTATATATGAAGAGTATAATTGTTATACATATATTTTATCAGTATATATGTAGTGTATAATTGTTATACATATATATTATCAGTATATATGTAGTGTATAATTGTTATACATATATTATCAGTATATATGTTGTGTATAATTATTTACAATGATATAAAGTAAATGTTATGAACTATGTTTTTCTACATTTAGTGATTAAATATAAGATGTAAACTTTGGAAACAGACAAACACTTGCTTTGTTTTCCCATTAAGCTCCTATGATATAAAATATACTCGAAATTTTCCAGTAGATGATTTCTCGGGTTGTCGACGTGGAAAGTGTTATATACGGGTGGTAAAATAAGTGGACCACCAACAAGTTTCTATACCAGTGTGTTGGACCACTAGGGTGAGCATGATTCATTAAAAACATATAAAACACGCATTTATGTTACTTTATATACTTATTTCCCTGATGGTAACATAAGATAGGCTTAGCCTTTTACCAGTAAGTGGATTATAATGTTATATGTTTCAAAGCAATTAAACTGGTGAAAATCGATCAGAAAAATTACAGAATCTATTGACTATGATTTTACTTACTTGAATCTTGTGCAAGAGACAGTGGACTAATTAAAATGTCCCTAAAAGGGAATAAGAAGCAGATGGTTACCCTTAATATATAAGTAACCATTGTCTATATCAAGGGTGGCCAAACCGAGGCTCTCGAGCCACATGAGGCTACTTGACACATAATGTGCGGCTCGCGAAATGTGTTGGCTGAGCTCCTTTTTGCATCACAATTAATATAAAAGGTAAATAAAAAAATTTCAAGCTTTATAATTATTTACCGGGTATAAACTGAGAGTCTACCAGATTCAAACGTGAGTTTAATGTTCATGGTGAGTAAATATATTTAAGAATTTAAATCCTGATTTTAATGCTAATTTTGAAGCAGGGATTAAAGAAATTTTGGATCAGCAAGGATTACAGAGGAATTGTGCAGGAGAATAAGTAATCGTACAAGCCGGTGCTGACAATGTTAGTTTTAATGAGAGTAGCTTGCGATCGCGTGAATGTGGCGCGTGTGGCTGTGTTGCGGGCAGTGATTTAGTAGACTGCTGGTGTGATACCGAGTGCTGTAGAGTTTGGTTGCGTTGCGCGCGTTGATGCTTATTATTTCTTTTCACTTTAATTATTTAGAATTGTATGTGAATATTTTGTGAAGGAAGATGACATCATCAAATTGTAAGAAGCGAAAGTATGAAGATGAAAACAGAAAGCCAGAGTGAGAGGAAGATATTGCTTTCAAGGAGGTGAACCTTTGTGTCTTATGTACAATGTGCTACTCAGTCATTACAAAGCCAGTAACTTGAAACACCATTGTGAAATAAACCACAAAAACTTTTCTTCTGATTATCCGCCTAAATCGGAATTACGGAAAAACAAGTTAACTGTGTTAAAATCATCATTAAATAGCCAACATACACTGTTGACAACGTGCAGTAAGGAAGTTGATACAACAACTAAAGCTAGTTTTGTTATATCATGGAATATTGCTCATGCTAAACGTCCATATTCTGATGGTGAATTTGTTAAGAAGAATACAGCTGAAGATGTTGCAGTTTGAGATCCAAATAACACAAAACTTCAGTGATTAATAGCACAACCAGTAGCTTCACGCCACACTACAGAGAGACGTATCTCCCAGATCAGTACTGAAGTTGCATGCAAAATGATTTAAAGAATTCTCTTGCATTCAGCTTAGCCCTTGACAAATCTACAGACATACAAGACAACCCACAACTGGCGGTATTTATTCGTTATGTTTCCTCTGATGTAACTGTGAAAGAAGAGATGTTGGACTTACTGGCACTAAAAGAAAAAACTCGTGGTGTTGACATTAAATATGCGTTTGACAGAACAAATACTGATATTCCACTGGGTAAACTCGTCAGTGTTGCAACACCTGCAATGGTGGGGAAAAATGAATGATTAATTGCACATATGAAAAGTGATCCCAGCTTTCTACGAGAACCTGGGTCTAAAGACGATCCATAAATCCCATTATACAAGCGAGTTCTGGAAGCAAGTTCCAGAAATAAAATATCCTGAACTGAAGAAACCCAGTGTGCGACTCATGTCAATTTTCAGTACAATATACTGCTGTGAATCACTGTACTCCGAAATAAAGTTCGTGAAGTCGAAGCATCGTCAAATCATTACAAATAAATACCTGACGGAGCTAATTCGTACAGCTTTGACAACATATCAGCCGGGATTTTAACCACTCACAACCAAGATGGTAATTCACACGACCTCAACCAGCAGTAAATAGTTTGATAATTGTACCAATGTCTGTTTGTGTGAGAAAAATATTATGACAAGACTAGAATTTTGTAAGGTGGTATCTGATTAAAATTTTATTGTTTTACATATTTTCCTCCATGTTATGACCAGATATTTACTAAGACAAATAAATATAATTAAAAATATCTGTTTTTACCCCTTTTATTTCTATTTTTGGCTGTCTTATTTAACGTTAGTGAATTGCTAATTTCTAGTTTATTAGTATTAGTAGTTTATAACCGTATTAAATACGCTCAATATAATTAAAACAATAATCAACCAGGGTTTTGAAAACATTTAGTATATATGTGTGTGTACTTTGTGGTAATTGAAACTGATACAAATTAACTGTTGTAATAAATATGATTACATACATGTATTTATTAATATTTATATAAACTTTATGTAACACAATGTACATGTAACAATAAACACGTATGTGTGATATTTATTCACGTTCTCAAACATCTGAAGTTTATCATAAGTGGCTCTTACGTTAAGCAAGTTTGGCCGCCGCTGGTCTACATGTAACAAAGACAAGAATATAATATAATATTTTATACTGGAAAACAGTACAGTAGATTAATATACAACATACAAGACAGTGGTACGTATTTACAGCTCATGTGGAGCAGTGGTATATACTCACACATTATGTACAACAATGGTATATACTCACACATTATGTACAACAATGGTATATACTCACACATTATGTACAACAATGGTATATACTCACACATTATGTACAACAATGGTATATACTCACACATAATGTACAACAATGGTACATACTCACACATTATGTACAACAATGGTATATACTCACACATTACGTACAACAATGGTATTTACTCACACATTATGTACAACACTGGTATACACTCACACATTATGTACAACAATGGTATATACTCACACATTATGTACAACACTGGTATACACTCAAACATCATGTACAACAATGGTATTTACTCACACATTATGTACAACACTGGTATACACTCACACATTATGTACAACAATGGTATATACTCATACATTATGTACAACACTGGTATACACTCAAACATCATGTACAACAGTGGTATATACTCACACATTATGTACAACAATGGTATATACTCACACATTATGTACAACAATGGTATATACTCACACATTATGTACAACACTGGTATATACTAACACATTATGTACAACAATGTTATATACTCACACATTATGTACAACAGTGGTATATACTCACACATTATGTACAACAATGGTATATACTCACACATTATGTACAACAATGGTATATACTCACACATTATGTACAACACTGGTATATACTAACACATTATGTACAACAATGTTATATACTCACACATTATGTACAACAGTGGTATATACTCACACATCATGTACAACAGTGGTATATACTCACACATTATGTACAACAATGGTATATACTCACACATTATGTACAACACTGGTATACACTCACACATTATGTACAACAATGGTATATACTCACACATAATGTACAACAGTGGTATATACTCACACATTATGTACAACAATGGTATATACTCACACATTATGTACAACAATGGTATATGCTCACACATCATGTACAACAGTGGTATATACTCACACATTATGTACAACAATGGTATATACTCACACATTATGTACAACAATGGTATATACTCACACATTATGTACAACAATGGTATATACTCACACATTATGTACAACACTGGTATACACTCACACATTATGTACAACAATGGTATATACTCACACATAATGTACAACAATGGTACATACTCACACATTATGTACAACAATGGTATATACTCACACATTACGTACAACAATGGTATTTACTCACACATTATGTACAACACTGGTATACACTCACACATTATGTACAACACTGGTATACACTCAAACATCATGTACAACAGTGGTATATACTCACACATTATGTACAACAGTGGTATATACTCACACATCATGTACAACAGTGGTATATACTCACACATTATGTACAACAATGGTATATACTCACACATTATGTACAACAATGGTATATACTCACACATTATGTACAACAGTGGTATATACTCACACATTATATGCAACAGTGGTATATACTCACACATAATGTACAACAGTGGTATATACTCACACATTATGTACAACAATGGTATATACTCACACATTATGTACAACAGTGGTATACACTCACACATCATGTACAACAATGGTATATACTCATACATTATGTACAACAATGGTATATACTCACACATAATGTATAACAATGGTATACACTCACACATCATGTACAACAATGGTATATACTCATACATCATGTACAACAATGGTATATACTCACACATTATGTACAACAATGGTATATACTCACACATTATGTACAACAGTGGCATACACTCACACATCATGTACAACAATGGTATATACTCACACATTATGTACAACAATGGTATATACTCACACATAATGTACAACAATGGTATACACTCACACATTATGCACAACAATGGTATATACTCACACATTATGTACAACAATGGTATATACTCATACATCATGTACAACAATTGTATATACTCACACATTATGTACAACAATGGTATATACTCACACATTATGTACAACAATGGTATATATTCACACATTATGTACAACAGTGGTATATACTAACACATTATGTACAACAATGGTATATACTTACACATTATGTACAACAATGGTATATACTCACACATTATGTACAACAATGGTATATACTCACACATTATGTACAACAATGGTATATACTCACACATTATGTACAACAATGGTAGATACTCATACATCATGTACAACAATGGTATATACTGACACATTATGTACAACAATGGTATATACTGACACATTATGTACAACAGTGGTATACACTCACACATTATGTACAACAGTGGTATACACTCACACATTATGTACAACAATGGTATACACTCAAACATCATGTACAACAGTGGTATATACTCACACATTATGTACAACAGTGGTATATACCCACACATTTTGTACAACAGTGGTATACACTCACACATTATGTACAACAGTGGTATATACTCACACATTATGTACAACAATGGTATATACTCACACATTATGCACAACAATGGTATATACTCACACATTATGTACAACAATGGTATATACTCATACATCATGTACAACAATTGTATATACTCACACATTATGTACAACAATGGTATATACTCACACATTATGTACAACAATGGTATATATTCACACATTATGTACAACAGTGGTATATACTAACACATTATGTACAACAATGGTATATACTTACACATTATGTACAACAATGGTATATACTCACACACTATGTACAACAGTGGTATACACTCACACATTATGTACAACAGTGGTATATACTCACACATTATGTACAACAATGGTATATACTCACACATTATGTACAACAATGGTATATACTCACACATTATGTACAAGAGTGGTATACACTCATACATCATGTACAACAATGGTATATACTCACACATTATGTACAACAATGGTATATACTCACACATCATGTACAACAGTGGTATATACTCATACATCATGTACAACAATGGTATATACTCACACATTATGTACAACAATGGTATATACTCACACATTATGTACAACAGTGGTATATACTCACACATTATGTACAACACTGGTATACACTCACACATTATGTACAACAATGGTATATACTCACACTTAATGTACAACCGTGGTATATACTCACACATTATGTACAACAATGGTATATACTCACACATTATGTACAACAGTGGTATACACTCACACATCATGTACAACAATGGTATATACTCATACATTATGTACAACAATGGTATATACTCACACATAATGTATAACAATGGTATACACTCACACATCATGTACAACAATGGTATATACTCATACATCATGTACAACAATGGTATATACTCACACATTATGTACAACAATGGTATATACTCACACATTATGTACAACAGTGGTATACACTCACACATCATGTACAACAATGGTATATACTCACACATTATGTACAACAATGGTATATACTAACACATTATGTACAACAGTGGTATATACTCACACATTATGTACAACAGTGGTATATACTCACACATTATGTACAACAGTGGTATATACTCACACATTATGTACAACAATGGTATATACTCACACATTATGTACAACAATGGTATATACTCACACATTATGTACAACAATGGTATATACTCACACATTATGTACAACACTGGTATATACTAACACATTATGTACAACAATGGTATATACTCACACATTATGTACAACAGTGGTATATACTCACACATTATGTACAACAATGGTATATACTCACATATTATGTACAACAATGGTATACACTCACACATCATGTACAACAATGGTATATACTCACACATTATGTACAACAGTGGTATATACTCACACATTATGTACAACAGTGGTATATACTCACACATTATGTACAACAATGGTATATACTCACACATTATGTACAACAGTGGTATACACTCACACATTATGTACAACAATGGTATATACTCACACATAATGTACAACAGTGGTATATACTAACACATTATGTACAACAGTGGTATATACTCACACATTATGTACAACAATGGTATATACTCACACATTATGTACAACAGTGGTATATACTCACACATTATGTACAACAGTGGTATACACTCACACATTATGTACAACAATGGTATATACTCACACATAATGTACAACAGTGGTATATACTAACACATTATGTACAACAGTGGTATATACTCACACGTTATGTACAACAATGGTATATACTCACACATTATGTACAACAATGGTATATACTCACACATAATGTACAACACTGGTATACACTCACACATCATGTACAAGAATGGTATATACTCACACACTATGTACAACAGTGGTATATACTCACACATTATGTACAACAGTGGTATATACTCACACATTATGTACAACAGTGGTATATACTCACACAATATGTACAACAGTGGTATATACTCACACATTATGTACAACACTGGTATACACTCACACATTATGTACAACAATGGTATATACTCACACTTAATGTACAACCGTGGTATATACTCACACATTATGTACAACAATGGTATATACTCACACATTATGTACAACAATGGTATATACTCACACATTATGTACAACAATGGTATATACTCACACATTATGTACAAGAGTGGTATACACTCATACATCATGTACAACAATGGTATATACTCACACATTATGTACAACAATGGTATATACTCACACATCATGTACAACAGTGGTATATACTCATACATCATGTACAACAATGGTATATACTCACACATTATGTACAACAATGGTATATACTCACACATTATGTACAACAGTGGTATATACTCACACATTATGTACAACACTGGTATACACTCACACATTATGTACAACAATGGTATATACTCACACTTAATGTACAACCGTGGTATATACTCACACATTATGTACAACAATGGTATATACTCACACATTATGTACAACAGTGGTATACACTCACACATCATGTACAACAATGGTATATACTCATACATTATGTACAACAATGGTATATACTCACACATAATGTATAACAATGGTATACACTCACACATCATGTACAACAATGGTATATACTCATACATCATGTACAACAATGGTATATACTCACACATTATGTACAACAATGGTATATACTCACACATTATGTACAACAGTGGTATATACTCACACATCATGTACAACAATGGTATATACTCACACATTATGTACAACAATGGTATATACTAACACATTATGTACAACAGTGGTATATACTCACACATTATGTACAACAGTGGTATATACTCACACATTATGTACAACAGTGGTATATACTCACACATTATGTACAACAATGGTATATACTCACACATTATGTACAACAATGGTATATACTCACACATTATGTACAACAATGGTATATACTCACACATTATGTACAACACTGGTATATACTCACACATTATGTACAACAATGGTATATACTCACACATTATGTACAACAGTGGTATATACTCACACATTATGTACAACAATGGTATATACTCACACATTATGTACAACAATGGTATACACTCACACATCATGTACAACAATGGTATATACTCACACATTATGTACAACAGTGGTATATACTCACACATTATGTACAACAGTGGTATATACTCACACATTATGTACAACAATGGTATATACTCACACATTATGTACAACAGTGGTGTACACTCACACATTATGTACAACAATGGTATATACTCACACATTAATGTACAACAGTGGTATATACTCACACATTATGTACAACAAACAGTGGTATATACTCACACATTATGTACAACAATGGTATATACTCACACATTATGTACAACAGTGGTATATACTCACACATTATGTACAACAGTGGTATATACTCACACATTATGTACAACAATGGTATATACTCACACATAATGTACAACAGTGGTATATACTAACACATTATGTACAACAGTGGTATATACTCACACGTTATGTACAACAATGGTATATACTCACACATTATGTACAACAATGGTATATACTCACACATAATGTACAACACTGGTATACACTCACACATCATGTACAAGAATGGTATATACTCACACACTATGTACAATAGTGGTATATACTCACACATTATGTACAACAGTGGTATATACTCACACATTATGTACAACAGTGGTATATACTCACACAATATGTACAACAGTGGTATATACTCACACATTATGTACAACAGTGGTATACACTCACACATTATGTACAACAGTGGTATATACTCACACATTATGTACAACAATGGTATATACTCACACATTATGTACAACAATGGTATATACTCACACATTATGTACAACAGTGGTATACACTCATACATCATGTACAACAATGGTATATACTCACACATTATGTACAACAATGGTATATACTCACACATTATGTACAACAATGGTATATACTCACACATCATGTACAACAGTGGTATATACTCATACATCATGTACAACAATGGTATATACTCACACATTATGTACAACAATGGTATATACTCACACATTATGTACAACAGTGGTATATACTCACACATTATGTACAACACTGGTATACACTCACACATTATGTACAACAATGGTATATACTCACACTTAATGTACAACCGTGGTATATACTCACACATTATGTACAACAATGGTATATACTCACACATTATGTACAACAATGGTATATACTCACACATTATGTACAACAATGGTATATACTCAAACATTATGTACAACAGTGGTATACACTCACACATTATGTACAACACTGGTATATACTCATACATCATGTACAACAATGGTATATACTCACACATCATGTACAACAATGGTATATACTCACACATTATGTACAACAGTGGTATATACTCACACATTATGTACAACAGTGGTATATACTCACACATAATGTACAACAGTGGTATATACTCACACATTATGTACAACAATGGTATATACTCACACATTATGTACAACAATGGTATATACTCACACATTATGTACAACAATGGTATATACTCACACATTATGTGCAACAATGGTATACACTCACACATCATGTACAACAATGGTATATACTCACACATTATGTACAACAGTGGTATATACTCACACATTATGTACAACAGTGGTATATACTCACACATAATGTACAACAATGGTATACACTCACACATCATGTACAACAATGGTATATACTCACACATCATGTACAACAGTGGTATATACTCACACATTATGTACAACAATGGTGTATACTCACACATTATGTACAACAGTGATATACACTCACATATTATGTACAACAATGTTATATACTCACACATTATGTACAACAGTGGTATATACTCACACATTATGTACAACAATGGTATATACTCACACATTATGTACAACAATGGTATATACTCACACATAATGTACAACAATGGTATACACTCACACATTATGTACAACAGTGGTATACACTCACACACTATGTACAACAGTGGTATATACTCACACATTATGTACAACAATGGTATATACTCACACATTATGTACAACAATGGTATATACTCACACGTTATGTACAACCGTTGTATATACTCACACATTATGTACAACAATGGTATATACTCACACATTATGTACAACAATGGTATATACTCACACATCATGTACAACAATGGTATATACTCACACATTAAGTACAACAATGGTATATACTCACACATTATGTACAACAGTGGTATACACTCACACATCATGTACAACAATGGTATATACTCACACATTATGTACAACAGTGGTATATACTCATACATCATGTACAACAATGGTGTATACTCACACATTATGTACAACAATGGTATATACTCACACATAATGTACAACAATGGTATACACTCACACATCATGTACAACAATGGTATATACTCACACACTATGTACAACAGTGGTATATACTCACACATTATGTACAACAGTGGTATATACTCACACATTATGTACAACAGTGGTATATACTCACACATTATGTACAACAGTGGTATATACTCACACATTATGTACAACAGTGGTATACACTCACACATTATGTACAACTGTGGTATATACTCACACATTATGTACAACAATGGTATATACTCACACATTATGTACAACAATGGTATATACTCACACATGATGTACAACAGTGGTATATACTCACACATTATGTACAACAGTGGTATACACTCACACATTATGTACAACAATGGTATATACTCACACATTATGTACAACAATGGTATATACTCACACATTATGTACAACAATGGTATATACTCACACATTATGTACAACAATGGTATATACTCATACATCATGTACAACAATGGTATATACTCACACATTATGTACAACAGTGGTATATACTCACACATTATGTACAACAGTGGTATACACTCACACATCATATACAACAATGGTAATACTCACACATTATGTACAACAATGGTATATACTCACACATAATGTACAACAATGGTATATACTCACACATTATGTACAACAATGGTATATACTCACACATTATGTACAACAGTGGTATACACTCACACATCATGTACAACAATGGTATATACTCACACATTATGTACAACAATGGTATATACTCACACATAATGTATAACAATGGTATACACTCACACATCATGTACAACAATGGTATATACTCATACATCATGTACAACAATGGTATATACTCACACATTATGTACAACAATGGTATATACTCACACAATATGTACAACAGTGGTATACACTCACACATCATGTACAACAATGGTATATACTCACACATTATGTACAACAATGGTATATACTCACACATTATGTACAACAATGGTATACACTCACACATCATGTACAACAATGGTATATACTCACACATTATGTACAACAGTGGTATATACTCACACATTATGTACAACAATGGTATATACCCACACATTATGTACAACAATGGTATATACTCACACATTATGTACAACAGTGGTATATACTCACACATTATGTACAACAATGGTATATATACTCACACATTATGCACAACAATGGTATATACTCACACATTATGTACAACAAGGGTATATACTCATACATCGTATTGCAACAATTGTATATACTCACACATTATGTACAACAATGGTATATACTCACACATTATGTACAACAATGGTATATACTCACACATTATGTACAACAGTGGTATATACTCACACATTATGTACAACAATGGTATATACTCACACATTATGTACAACAATGGTATATACTCACACATTATGTACAACAGTGGTATACACTCACACATCATGTACAACAATGGTATATACCCATACATTATGTACAACAATGGTATATACTCACACATAATGTATAACAATGGTATACACTCACACATCATGTACAACAATGGTATATACTCATACATCATGTACAACAATGGTATATACTCACACATTATGTACAACAATGGTATATACTCACACATTATGTACAACAGTGGTATACACTCACACATCATGTACAACAATGGTATATACTCACACATTATGTACAACAATGGTATATACTCACACATAATGTACAACAATGGTATACACTCACACATCATGTACAACAATGGTATATACTCACACATTATGTACAACAGTGGTATATACTCACACATTATGTACAACAGTGGTATATACCCACACATTATGTACAACAGTGGTATACACTCACACATTATGTACAACAGTGGTATATACTCACACATTATGTACAACAATGGTATATACTCACACATTATGCACAACAATGGTATATACTCACACATTATGTACAACAATGGTATATACTCACACATCATGTACAACAATGGTATATACTCACACATTATGTACAACAATGGTATATACTCACACATTATGTACAACAATGGTATATATTCACACATTATGTACAACAGTGGTATATACTAACACATTATGTACAACAATGGTATATACTCACACATTATGTACAACAATGGTATATACTCACACATTATGTACAACAATGGTATATACCACACATAATGTACAACAATGGTATATACTCACACATCATGTACAACAATGGTATATACTCACACATTATGTACAACAGTGGTATATACTCACACATTATGTACAACAGTGGTATATACCCACACATTATGTACAACAGTGGTATACACTCACACATTATGTACAACAGTGGTATATACTCACACATTATGTACAACAATGGTATATACTCACACATTATGCACAACAATGGTATATACTCACACATTATGTACAACAATGGTATATACTCACACATTATGTACAACAATGGTATATACTCACACATTATGTACAACAATGGTATATACTCACACATTATGTACAACAATGGTATATACTCACACATTATGTACAACAGTGGTATATACTAACACATTATGTACAACAATGGTATATACTCACACATTATGTACAACAATGGTATATACTCACACATTATGTACAACAGTGGTATACACTCACACATCATGTACAACAATGGTATATACTCATACATTATGTACAACAATGGTATATACTCACACATAATGTACAACAATGGTATACACTCACACATCATGTACAACAATGGTATATACTCATACATCATGTACAACAATGGTATATACTCACACATTATGTACAACAATGGTATATACTCACACATTATGTACAACAGTGGTATACACTCACACATCATGTACAACAATGGTATATACTCACACATTATGTACAACAATGGTATATACTCACACATTATGTACAACAATGGTATACACTCACACATCATGTACAACAATGGTATATAATACTCACACATTATGCAACAACAGTGGTATATACTCACACATTATGTACAACAGTGGTATATACCCACACATTTTGTACAACAGTGGTATACACTCACACATTATGTACAACAGTGGTATATACTCACACATTATGTACAACAATGGTATATACTCACACATTATGCACAACAATGGTATATACTCACACATTATGTACAACAGTGGTATATACTCACACATTATGTACAACAATGGTATATACTCACACATTATGTACAACAATGGTATATACTCACACATTATGTACAACAATGGTATATACTCACACATCATGTACAACAATGGTATATACTCACACATTATGTACAACAATGGTATATACTCACACATTATGTACAACAGTGGTATATACTCTCACATTATTATGTACAACAAGTGGTATACACTCACACATTATGTACAACAATGGTATATACTCAAACATCATGTACAACAGTGGTATATACTCACACATTATGTACAACAGTGGTATATACTCACACATTTTGTACAACAGTGGTATATACTCACACATTATGTACAACAGTGGTATATACTCATTATGTACAACAATGGTATATACTCACACATTATGTACAACAATGGTATATACTCACACATTATGTACAACAATGGTATATACTCACACATCATGTACAACAATTGTATATACTCACACATTATGTACAACAATGGTATATATACTCACACATTATGTACAACAATGGTATATATTCACACATTATGTACAACAGTGGTATATACTAACACATTATGTACAACAATGGTATATACTTACACATTATGTACAACAATGGTATATACTCACACATTATGCAACAACAGTGGTATATACTCACACATTATGTACAACAGTGGTATATACTCACACATTATGTACAACAATGGTATATACTCACACATTATGTACAACAATGGTATATACTCACACATTATGTACAACAATGGTATATACTCACACATTATGTACAAACAATGGTATATACTCACACATTATGTACAACAATGGTATATACTCACACATCATGTACAACAGTGGTATATACTCAACAATGGTACATTATGTACAACAATGGTATATACTCACACATTATGTACAACAATGGTATATACTCACACATTATGTACAACAGTGGTATATACTCACACATTATGTACAACAATGGTATATACTCACACATTATGTACAACAATGGTATATACCACACTTAATGTACAACAGTGGTATATACTCACACATTATGTACAACAATGGTATATACTCACACATTATGTACAACAGTGGTATATACTCACACATCATATAGTACAACAATGGTATATACTCACACATTATGTACAACAATGGTATATATACTCACACATAATGTATAACAATGGTATACACTCACACATTATGTACAACAATGGTATATACTCACACATCATGTACAACAATGGTATATACTCACACATTATGTACAACAATGGTATATACTCACACATTATGTACAACAGTGGTATATACTCACACATCATGTACAACAATGGTATATACCACACACATTATGTACAACAATGGTATATACCAACACATTATGTACAACAATGGTATATACCTCACACATTATGTACAACAATGGTATATACTCACACATTATGTACAACAGTGGTATATACCATCACACATTATGTACAACAATGGTATATACTCACACATTATGTACAACAATGGTATATACTCACACATTATGTACAACAATGGTATATACTCACACATTATGTACAACACTGGTATATACCAACACATTATGTACAACAATGGTATATACTCACACATTATGTACAACAGTGGTATATACTCACACATTATGTACAACAATGGTATATACTCACATATTATGTACAACAATGGTATACACTCACACATCATGTACAACAATGGTATATACTCACACATTATGTACAACAGTGGTATATACTCACACACATTATGTACAACAGTGGTATATACTCACACATTATGTACAACAATGGTATATACCACACATTATCAATGTACAACAAATGGTATATATACTCACACATTATGTACAACAATGGTATATACTCACACATAATGTACAACAGTGGTATATACTCACACATTATGTACAACAGTGGTATATACCACACATTATGTACAACAATGGTATATACACTCACACATTATGTACAACAGTGGTATATACTCACACATTATGTACAACAGTGGTATATACTCACACATACTATGTACAACAATGGTATATACTCAATACATAATGTACAACAGTGGTATATACTCAACACATTATGTACAACAGTGGTATATACTCACACATTATGTACAACAATGGTATATACTCACACATTATGTACAACAATGGTATATACTCACACATAATGTACAACACTGGTATACACTCACACATCATGTACAACAATGGTATATACTCACACACTATGTACAACATACAAGTGGTATATATACTCACACATTATGTACAACAGTGGTATATACTCAAATACATTATGTACAACAGTGGTATATACTCACACATTATATGTACAACAATGGTATATACTCACAATATTATGTACAACACTGGTATATACCTCACATACATTATGTACAACAGTGGTATATACTCACACAATATGTAAAATAACAATGGTATATACTCACACATTATGTACAACAATGGTATATACTCAATTACATTATGTACAACAATGGTATATACTCACACATTATGTACAACAATGGTATATACTCACACATTATGTACAACAGTGGTATACACTCATACATCATGTAATAACAATGGTATATACCACACATTATGTACAACAGTGGTATATACTCACACATAATGTCATAAACTA